>NC_133394.1:60555132-60855132 GCF_047511655.1 Castor canadensis
AGCAGTTCTCCAAAAAGTGATGTTGCATCAGGAAGAGGTCAAAACAATTAACTTAATGAAATTTATTAATATTTATAGGTTTCAATGGTCCATTACCATTCTTAATGGATCTGTTAAACTTTATAAAGAATGGGTAAGAAACTATTTCAATAATGCAGTTCACTTAAGAACCTCTAAGAATCTTATATTTTGTCCACTTCTCTGAAGGATCACATTTTGACTATTCAATAATAACTCCTCTTTCCCCCTAAAGTCTTTAGATCTTACAATACTAAAACGTATTTTCATAGCAGGTACTTTGTCATGATGAGTGAATTTGAATGTGTTTCTTAGAAGACGAACAGTGGAAATAAACAGAGTGTTGGGCTTCAGTTGTAGCCAAGCCTTCCAAAAGAAATAAAGTGACTTGTTAATCCTTAGAGTACTGGAATTTGCTGGATTGTTAGCCAAATGAATATTTGGGAGATTGCCTGGGGTCTCTTGTGTGTGAACTCAAAATCTTGACTCTTTACTCTGAGGTAAGAGCAGAAGGAAGACGAAGGTAGGAACACTGATCCCAACTAAGAAGGAGTTAAAGACTGGAGAGACATAGTTCCTATTCACGAGTATGTGTGTGTGTGTGTGTTGAGAAATGGGCATGAAGTAAAGATGAGGTCAGCTGACTGTTAGTGAGTGTCTTTTTTTTTTTAAATTTTATTATTCATATGTGCATACAAGGGTGAGTGTCTTTTTTGGCACTCAGAACTAAGCAGCCAGTCTCTGTGAGACTGTTCCTGATCATTTCTGAGACTGTCTTAATGAAAGTCAATTTGGACATCTCTAGCCTGAGTAAATTTCATGCAGTTTGATTTGGAAGATGTTTTTGTTGTTGATGGTAATGTCAGTTTTCTAGTTTAAAGATTCAACTAGGTTTTATTTCAACCTAGTTGGTCTTTTTGTCTCATCATTAAGTGTGTGTGAGTGCATGTGTGTGGGTGTTTGTATTTTTCAGCAGTCTCTCGGGGATATTAGAAAACACCTAGCCACACACTAAAAAGCAAACAACATCACCTATCCATTACATTTACAATGCAGCAATCCAAGAAGGTACTGAAAATACTATTTAAGGCACAGAAGAGAAATCTAGTTCCTTAAACCCATTATTGATTGACTTTAATCAAATCACGAATCTCCCAATATCATGAAGTCTTCCAAGCTCTCATGTCCATAGTACCACTTTTCAGGCTGCACTAGAATTAGGAGGAAAGCCCCCTCTGCACTGGTTTACATAAAAAAAATAGAAAGAAGGAGTCCCAGAAACTGTAGGTGCAATTTTTAAGGAACCCACCAATACTTTATGGTCACAGAAAATCTTTTTCTTGTTCTGTCTAGGTCAACCATTGGAACAGTTTCAGACCACATGAATTCCCAGGACTTTCTCTGTGTTCTACTCCATCCATTTGTACCTATTTGCCTGTTGGATCAGCCCCTCATTGTCAGCTTGGCTCCAGGCTAGGGTTCTGCTATCCATACGTGGTTTCTCCAACTATGGCTCTGCATACCTTTTAAGACCAATGGTTTGGATCCTTCCTTTCCTTTCTGGAGTTTGGCTCCTTTTGAAATTCCTAACCTAGTTTTAAGGCTTCAGGCCCTTGTCCCCAGACTTTTTGATATCTGGCCAGTGCTCTGGCTGACCCCACTCATGCAGTCATATATTTAAAAGTATAAAACTGAGTAAGATTAAAAGTAGCTTTGGAACATATGTTTTTTGAAGCTTTAGCAAGGATATATTTTAATATAATAGGATAAAGTAGGAAGAAATTTAAAGAGAAGGGGGAAAAGATACCTCTTGCTAGAAGTGCAGAGACAAGCTTGGTTACATATGTTTTTATCTTCAAATGAAAACCAATTTTCTGATGTATGTTTTTCTAAACCTACATTTCTCTGGTGAAATGTCCTATTTTCTTATCAGCAAAATGTTATATGAAAGCTAATTGAGAAGAAAACACAGGATTTTTTCTGCATTTTGAGCAACTGTAAGGAATTTACTTGTTTGCAATTATTTGTGATTAAATGATTAAATGCAAAGGCATTTTAAAGAGTGTAAGTGTTCTACACATGTTTGGCACTATTATTTTTAAGCAAAGCTGAAAGTCTCAAGGTAAACCAATGTCTTGACTTTTTTCTAAATTTATTGTTGATTCAGATTTCTACAGGAAGTAGCTATTTCCTTTTACAAAGTTTCATGTATTAATGGCTCAATTTAGGGAAATAATTTTATATGTGTGCTACAAATAATAGTATTAAGAAAAATCATTTGAATGAAAGTTACTTCCAAATATGCTTATGTCATTTTTCAATTTTGCCAATTTAGTGAAAATATTTGATAATACTGAGGATTTGGATGATGAATCCTCTTCCCTACACTTCATATAAAAACAATTTCCTCTCAACTAGTAATATCCATTGATGAGAATGCAAGGTTAGATAGTCATCTACACCAGTTACATGGCAATTATCTTGGAGAATGGCGTGTTAATTTACTTAGCAAAAAGAACTTGAAATTTTCTACATTTTTAAAAAGAGGAAAGTTAGGTAAATGTGTACATGTGAGTTTGTGTGTGATTCATGTTATTCCATAGGGACAAATTTGAACGTTCTTTAAACCTGGGTCATTTGAGCTCAGTAGTCATCTTGAAACCCATATGATATTCTGACTTGTGTAGGATGTAGGAATCATGTCATTGATGTCATTCAATTTATCATACAAATGGGAATGTAGTCAATACATAGTTTTAGTTCTTAATAGTGTACTCTTAAATGAAAATAGCTGTCACTATTAAAGGAGACTAAGGGAGGAGGAAAAGAAGAAAATGCTAGAGAGTGAAAAGTACTGAAATACATCACATCTGTGTAGGAACAAGACATAGTGAAATACACTGAAACTGTTGAACAATAACAAGGTAGGAGAAAAAGCACAAGGAAAATAAAAAATATATTTACAGGTAAAATATCAAGGTAAAATCCCAGTGAACAATGAGCAGACACAAAAACAATGAAGGGCAGGAATAGAAAACAGGTCCTGTTAAGGGGAGAGTAATAGTGGGAGAGGGAGGGTAAATGAAGAGAGCAAAGGAGGGCGAATATACATCTATGGATACGGAACATTGAACTTGTTAAAGTCATTTTAAGAAGGTACATGAGAGAAGAAGGATAATAATGGAGAGGCTCAACCAAACCTGGGTACAAAATATATATGAAATGTCACAACAAAACCCCCTAGGTATTTACCAATCAAATGTTTTTAAAAAGGAAATAATTGCCACTGGAAAAAATTGCTTGCAACTATGCATTTTCTAAACATAAGTAGACAAGCATGCTGAAATCAAAGTTACATCAGAAAAACTGACCCAAAACAGTTTCCTGTAGGGAATTTCATGAATACTCAGAAGTCATGGAACTCTAGCTTTGGCTGAAGACTTTGTAAATAAATCTTGTACAGCATAGTGAACTGGAGGTTGGAGGCTATTTAGTATAAATAAGCAAAACCAGAGCTTGTGCTTGACATACTATATTACAGAAGACTGTCCCCCAAGATTTTCAAGAATTGGAATTCATAATAAAGCCAAATGTATCCTGGAAGTCTAATGAGCAGATGAAAATGACCATCAATTATATGACATTTTTAAACAAGCACATTGAACCATGAGCTACTGACTATTTGAAATATCTTTGTGATACTAGTCTGGGGTTATGCTTGCAATTTTAATTGCTAAATTTGGGATACCATTGAACTTTATTAAGGGAAAAAGATAATTGTAAACTATGTGACAAGCACAACATAAATTTTTTTTTCAGTTATATTGCTCAGTTTCTTGTAACAAACAACAAGATTTGCATTCTGTTCTCAATTTAGAGATGAAGACCTAGATTCAAGCTGCAGGAATAAAACTTGTGGGGAGTTCTCAAATATCACTCATTCCTTTATTTGTTTATTTATCTTAAAGAAGCAAGTAAACATAAGTTTCATTCATTGAGAGAGATATGTTTATCTATTGCAGATCAAAGAGGAAATGGTGTGATTCCCACAACTGTGGAAACTCCAGGGATGACTAAATAATGAGTCACTGAACCATGAGCTCAGTTTCAAGAGTGGGATGATGGAGCAAGAGTTTATAGGCTGGAACAGGAGATCAAAGAAAGGGCGGAACTTAGACATATGCATTTGGAAGAGGGTACTGTACATAAACATATATATTTCACAGCTTCAGTTTAAATCTCAAGGTCATTAGGGATACCATTTTCCTTCAATTTTCTGCATTCTTTCTCTTTTCCTTGATTCCAATAATTACCCCACAGTCAGGAGCGAACCCACTCACTGGCTATCAAACACACACACACACACACACACACACACACACACACACACACACACACACATCTCAAGAGATATAAAATAATTTTAGGAACCAGAGGAAATACTATAAACCTCTCACCCTTTAGGGTCTTGACCCTCAGATTCCTGTGGAGGAGAACCCTGGAGGCTCCTTAAATTCAGTTCAGTTCAATTCAATTAGGAAGCATTGTCTTTCACAGAGGACCATCTGCTATTCTTCTCTCTAATTGTGCTTCTCGCCTTTCTTCAAGGTCAACTTGGAAAACTTGACCCATTGAATCCACCTTTAGAAAACCTCTTCCCCATTAAAAAAAAAGGAAGACCAAGATGAGATAAGCTATATTTCAGTTTCTTTTAAGGATGACTTACATGAAGCTCTGACTCTCTTCCTTTCAAAACCCAATCTGAGCAATCCATCAGCAACCCATGACCCAGCAAAAAAAAAGATGACTGAGCTGGGCTGGCAAAGTGCGTTGTGAAGATAAGGGTGATTTTATCACCTTTGATGTACCTCATAAGAGTCCATCTGGTTCAGTATTTTATTATCAATAAAAAATCAAAAGAATATAGCATTAAGTCTAAAATTCAGGGTCATCCCGGGCTCTCTTAGTAACACTCAGTCATAGGAATTTGGAATTGGAATTCAATTCTCCATTGAATGCAAGGCCCTTGCATTCAACTGCCTTAGAAAGGCAAAATAATAAGAATAGTGCTTATGAAGCATGCCAAGTAAAATATTAGATTTAATTTATTGTACATGTTTTCTCTTATATATTTTATATTCTCTCAAATTCTTACAGTAATCATCATTGCTGGATTGTTATGCTCGATTTATAGTTTAGAAGTCTGACATTCATAAGCTTTAGGAAGACTTTGAAGAGCAGAGGAAATAGATGTAAAAAAATTACTCTGTACCATAGAAAAATTTTGCAGGCTACAAAAAGTAGATTGAGAAAGTCATAGCTAGATATGAGGCAACTTGAGAGAAAGAGGGTTTTCTTAAAAGAATTTCTAGTGTTTTAGGGATAACACTTCAATCTAAACTAGTGTTTAGAATTTTGCTTTGTGTTTGATAAAAAAAGGGGTTACTATAAGCTTGGAGAAGCTATGTGGGTGAAGTAATAGACACAGTAGCAAAGTGACTTCAAAGATAGAGGTGTTTGAGTTCAGAGATAGACAGGGAAATGAGCAGACGAGAGGCTGTCTCTTTTACTAATGAGTCCTGTGGACTTAGTTTGAACCTAATGGAGATAGGGAATGCAAGAAGTATCTGAGGGATCTGCCTTTGCTGGTACAGAGCTATCTATCAAGTGGCCTAGGAACAACAAGATACAATAGCACTCTGGGCCAGAAGCCGGTGTTAAGCATCACTCCCAAGAGCCTTTGCTAACCAGGACCTCAACAACAAGTGGCAGGCAAGTGAGGAGTGCTTGCCAACTTTGTTCTACCCATGTGGAGACCACAGAAATAGATGGATGAGACTCTGCTATTGCACAGGGAGGGCCTGAGATTTGTGCTATTGCTGTTATTGTAAGGACAGGATAGTAAGGTAAGGCTTGGGGAAAATGGGAATTGCAATAAAAAAGTAGTTCTTAAACTGAGGGTACCTAATAGAGGGAAGTTTTTCTAAAAGAGCCATGCCTATGTCCTACTTCCAGAGTTCTGATTTAGAAAGCCTAAGGGGACGTTTGGTGGCAGGGTGATGAAAAGGCTCATGAGTAATTCTCATGCTTATGCTTGGTTGAAAGCCAGTGCCTTAAATTTATCAGCTTGTGTCAGAGGTGGAAATAGCTATTAAAAACAAAATTGAAGTTTTGGAAATTATTTCCCTTTTTGACTCCTCATCCCTTTCTCCCACCTTCCCACATTCTCATGAAAATAACTTCCTTTCCCTAGTATGGGTTTTGTTAATTCCTCACTGAAGGCTTCTCTGATGGGGAATTACTGCAAGATTCAGCCAGCCTTAACCCCCTGGATTCTTCAGACTTGGACTCAGATGAAAAGAAAAGTGAAGAATGTAAACATCCTTTTTTCTTCCTTAAAAGAAAATGGCTGCAATCTTATTTCATTTGATCAGATCTGGTCAGTGTTAAACAACTGAGTGAATATTTTGCTTGAAACATCCTCTCTCTTCCACTACTATTTCTACAGGTTGTTCCACTGTTATTTTTTCTTAAGAGTTATTAATGGAATTTAGACATCAAAGCACTTTCAGCTCCATTTCCCAAGACCTGTTCCATATATGACAAATACAACCCTGTAGAGTTGTAAGCCACACAGAGATCCTTCACCATCCATACCTTCATAAAATCCCATGTGAACCAAGGGAGTAGGTCTTCATTATGTAGAAGCTACAGTATTAAAAATAAACTGGGTTAGTGACCTAATTCTAGTTCAAGGACTCCTTTATTCCTCAATGTTATTTGAGATTTTCAAGTTTTTGTCTTCTGGAAATAAAGCTAAACTACAATAACAGCAGCAATTTTTTTAGAGTAAAAATTTCAAATGCTTGTTTTAGTAATTGAGCAAACAGAGGTCAAAATAACATCAGGAATTAAGCATATCTCTCCATTACTCTCCAGAAATTAAAGAAGAGAGAATAGATGAGTTTCCAGTTTGAAAGTCAAGTTCAACAGTCTTTTTATATTATGACTTAGTGGAAGGGCCCTGAGCTTGTAAAGAGAGGCGATGCTTTCAGTACTGGGGGAAAAGCAGTCTTCAGTTCTGGGAATGTGGTAACCTGGTGGCCAGTTGAATACCCTTAGGAGGACTGACCCTGTCAACAGCTGGGAAACACAGCATAGCTGCTCTACTTAGGGAAGAGACACATTCTCATCAGATATGGTCCAACTACGAGGGTGTGTTTGTATCATGAGAAAAAAGAAATGCTGTTTGTTTCAACTGAGAACTGTAGAATGTCTCAATCTCATTTTTTTAATGCTCCATCTTCTCTTTTTTATTAGCCTGTGAGAAAGTTTTAACTTAAAGACAATTGTGCAAATCAGAAATGCATAATAATCATGTGACCATTTAACATTGATATTTGCCATTTATCTCTTTAAAATTTTATGGGAATATATTACAATTGAAATTTAATGTTTGCCACACATAAGATAAAAGAGAACTAAACTCCTTTTCAATTTTTAAGAGGATTTTGCTATATAGCCAGGGTGGCTTGGAACTCACAATCATCTTGCTTCAGCCTCCCAAGAGCTGGGATTTCAGGTGTGCACTACCAGGACTTTAAGCTCTTCATTACACTTGTTATACTTCAACATAGTCAGTTAGTTTGGGTCTATTATTTATAAGGTGAAAAGAAATTTTATTTCTCAAAATCTTTTGTTCTTTACTGGTTGAATTTATATAACTGATTTACCCTCCCCAAATCTTAGGGTTTTTTTTCAATATTTATGGAAAGTTAGTACCTCCATAACATTATTATATAATGGGTTTGAGATTTTAAAAAATCTTACAATTTTCTCTAACACATTCTTTGGGACTATTTCATTATAAAATCGAAACTGTGTGTTGTTACATTAATATTTCCATTTCAAAGGACTCATTTTACAGGAGTTACAAGGTTCAATTTGTCAGGGCTATTCATATATTTTTGTATTACCCACAATATATAGTGGAGTAAATGAACAGGACCTTTACTAAAAGTGGAAAAAAGAATGAATGCTTATTAACTAAAAATGAAACTTTTACTCACATTTTTCAGTGAAGAGACCATGTGGTTTGACACATAAAGTTGCATATAAACAACACCAGGGGAGTTTGGGGGATCAATTTTAATGCCTTGCTTCTTCTTCCAGCTGCCTCTTAGTAATACCTCAAGATCTAATACATTTTTCCATTTAGACAATTACCATGTTCTCAATTATATAAACATTTGAATTGTTTCTCTTTTTATTGATTTATAGATTCTATTGATCTACGTAAAACAAGTCCTTGAGGTTTTCTAACCCACCTTTCTTCTGTCCCTAAATTCTTCCATGTGATCATGCTGATCCCAGCAGTTATTGGAGTGAACAGAGAAACACAAAATTACTTGAGTGTTCATTTCTGTAGAAGGAAATGAACAGAATACCACCAGCATCCCATAAAGACCCAAACTGCATGTAAACATACTCCATTCAAATGAAAAGAGACAAAGGTCAATATATAGAGAGCTCAAAGACTCAGATTAAATGGCCATACAGGACATGTTTCATGGGTCATTGGAATGAAGTTATATCACTAAAACTAAACTTTTATTCTATAACTTTTTAATATGTGTGTTTTACAGGAATACTGTCCTGGAAAATAAGGAAATGAGAGGAATTATCTTTAGTTTTAAAAATTATTATTCATTAACTGATTTAAACTTTAACTCAAGAGTTTTTAACAACTACCTAATTTTCACATCTAAATCTCACACAAATAGGCACTGGAGGAAAAGCAGAACATATTTTCTAATTTCAGAGACTGGAGGAGAGGAGTAATTAAGCAGATATTTGCTTGGAGAAATATTTGTTATAATGTTTCCAATGTTCTTTTACAGCTATTTTACAAGAAATCCAAGATTCATCTGTTTCTGGCAACTTGAGTGAAGGTAAGGGCTGTGGCTGATTTTTAGTCTGGCTTATATGTAAAAGAAGGGCACAAATGAGGTTGAAAAGCCAGTCCGAGACAGCCCTTGAGATACAGCTTTAGTTTCTGTCTCATTTGAAGCATATTAAAAAATCATGATGTATAGAACATTGTAGTTTGGAGATGGATAGAAAGAGAAATAAGACATGGCTTTTGCTTCAAAAATAGATTGTAATTCAGTGAGTGTGGCACAACTTGTGTAATAGACAAGTCATATTTAGGGAGTAAACCAAGCAAAGGTTGTGGGGAACATGCTAGAGGTGAGCCCTGTTGGAAATGTTATACCCTCATCACTCTGATAATTGAAGTGCTACTGTTGGGAATCTTTAATCCCTGACCTTGCAGAGTGATCAGTGTCACACGTCCTAGTTTGTGTGTGTGTGTTTTGGATAGGGGTAGCACTTGAACACAAATCCTACCTGTATTGGAAATCTGGTTGCACTCTTTATTCCACCCAAATATCTAGTTTTTTCATGATATCTATACTCTCAGTGATTCTTAAGCCTTTGAACAATATATATTCTTTAGAAAATGTGAATAAACCATATGTTCCTTCCTACACTGTGGGGGAGAGGAGCACATGAACATTTCGGGGACTTCTTCCAATGATTCTGGGAAAATCATCAACTTCTCTGTTTTTCAGTTTCTCAACCTATAAAATGTAAATAACCTTCTACCACAAGATTTGGAGAATAAACTGAGATAATTAAATAAAATATCTAACACAGATTCTAGGGCAAATATAGGGAAAGTGGCAACCATGATCTTATTCTTTCTTTCTTTTTCACTATGACACTGTGTTCTTTCTTTTACTGTGATAGATCCCATCACAGAAGCAAGACTGGGGGACAAAATAAAGGACTGTTCACAAAGGAAGGTGACAGAGGGAAGTGACAAAAGGAGACAAAGGGATAAATGAGTTTCATGCCCAGGCATAAAATATAGTAGAATAAGGAAGTCTGGGGACTTCAAAGAAGTTATCCATGGGGATATATAGGAGAATCTGACTCTTCTCTGACAGTGGATAATTTATTGATTTAATATAATAATAATGCTAATTGTGCCCATAGCACTTTCACACTTATGATACTAGTAGTATCATCTGAATCTGGGAAGTTTTTGTTTAGTTACTACACCTACTTCCTCTCTACATTATTATAATTGTTATTCTTTGTAGCTAAAAACATGGAGAATTAAAGATTAAGTAATTTATACAACATAAAGTGTCTTTGTCACCTTTGGGATATTACCTAATATTTTTGAAACTGAGATTTTCTTTCCATAAAATGGGATGATGGTTATAATATGTACTACATAGGATTGTTGTAGGGAATAAGTGAGTTTAAAACTCTGAGCAGTTCCTGACATACCTTAGACAGTCTATACACTTCAGATCTCACTATTTATTACAACCAAGCAAGGTGGATGCTAGAAGGAAGGAAAAGGATATGATGAAAGTCAATTCTCATGCAAAGATTTACCATACAAAAGTGCATCTTTTAGGAATTAAATCAGTGTTTTCAATATTTTGGTCCTTATTTCCTAGGTTTCCAGTGGCTACTCCATTTGTTGAACCAATGGCATTTATTGTTTTAGAGTGAGGATAGGTATATAGAACAAGGAGGTCTTTTGTTCTTTGAATCCTCAGGCTCACATTTTTAAATCAATTGCAGGTTTAATCATGAAGCCACATTTTGTTTAAACAAAAAGTGTATTTTATAAATTCTGAAATCTTCCCTTTGCTTTCAAAAGGCTGGTCTTGCTTTACAAAAGTATTAGAGTATAGTATTCACAAACATCCATGGCTTAAGAAAAAAAACACTAGGAACAGCAAAATTTAGAAGGTAGAGTAGGAAAAGAGAGAACTATAGATAGGAATGCCATGACTCACCTACTTGGTTATTCGTGCCCTTGGGAAAGGGATTGAGGAATGTTGTGAGCTCCTTAGTAAAGTCAGGCATGTGGACCAGCATGGCACTAGAAAGTCTCTAGGCAGAAGAGCCATGTCTGAAGACTGCTTCAAAGAATTTTACATACTGTGGCATGGTGAAGAAAACTGACTGATAGTCCTTGAGTCTCCCACCAGGGTCTCATTCTTGCTGTCTGGAGGTCATTTCAATTTCCACTGTAGCACAGGAAGGTGAATCTAAAACAAAGCTTGGCTCTATCAGCAAGTTGAGGAGCCAGAAATCAGTTTTAGGGGAAACCAGGACTACTAGAATTGTAGAGCAGACTACTGAGAAGGAAGTGTTCCAGTTAGCCAAGGAGTTCCATTGCATCTTTGGTTCACTGTCCACATCCAAGTATACTGCTGGACAAAAGAGTCTCAGAATGTAAGAAAAATGACCTTTTCTGTCACAGTATTTGTTACCCTCTTATGCCATCTTAGGTGACTTGTTTAAAGGGCCCTTCCTTCTTCTTCCAGATTCCTGTACAACTCCATTGCTCACCAACATGCATGCCCTAACCCATCCCCAAAGCCTTTTAGCTAATCAGGAAAGATTGTGAACCTTTGATCTGGACAAATGCCAGGTGAGGGGCAGGTACAACTGCATCAGGGATATAAGGAGGAGCCACTGTCAGCCATTTTGTGCCTGTGTGCTTGCTTAGCAGGAGTGAGTACATGCTTGAACCCTCTTGATCAAGAGAAAATTGACTTGTCAAGATTTTCTGTCTCTCATGTGTCTGTTTTTGACACCAGAGGGTTATCAATTCCAACAAGAGGAAAGGACAATTATGAAAGAACTCTGAGTTGAAAATGTCCTGGAGCTTACAAAGTTCTGGGAATTATTTGAAATCCTCAAAACCAAAATTAAAAGATCATGATGAATATATGGTACATTTTTAGAGACTTCCCCTTTAAAGTTGGGCTAAATGACCACTAAGTACAATTGGATCACCCTAAAAAATCTGGAAAAATGTAGCATCACAGAGCTCAAAGCCACAAAAAACATCCAATCAAAGATTACTGCTAAGTGAGGAAACAGGAAATGTGATCCATAACTTGGAGAAAAGTCAGTCAATAGAATAGACTAAAAAGAAAATAGATGTCAAAATTAATTAAGATACATGAGATTTAAATAGTAAAAGACAAATATATACATAAATATGCATGTGTATATACACATGAACATAGATACATGAATACAGGTAAAATAAAGCATAAAGTGATGACATAAATGGAAAACATAAACAGACTCAAATGGAACTTTATAAAATAAAATATCCCAAATAAAAGCTGTGGATGACATAATCAGCAGGCATAGATACCACAGAAGACAGTATCACTGAATATGAAGACATATGATAGGAAATATCCAAAATGAAGCACAGAAAATAAAAGGCTGAAAATTTTTTCTTCAGTAACCTATGAGACAAGTAAAATTATTTAACATATGTGCAATTAGAATTTCATAAGGCAAAGAGGAGCATGATATTCCAAGAAGTAATTGCAAAATTGTCCAAATTTGATTTTTTAAAAAACTGTAAACCCACAAACACAAAAAGCAAAAAGAAATCCAAGTAAAATAAATGTAAATAAAACCTTGCTAACAGCTAAAACATTGTTTTGAAAGGTACTCTTAAAAATAACCAAAACTCCAAGACATATCAATTTCACAAAAGCAAGGATAAAAAGCACATCGAAATTAAGAGATTTAGCTGGGGATGTAATTCGGTGGTAGAGCGCTTGCCTTGCATGTGCAAAGCCTTAGGTCAATCACCAGCACTGAAAAAGCAATTTTAAAGGAAGTTATGTAAATCCAAGGAAAATGATTTAGTTCTCTAAAATGTTGGTAGAAAAAAAGGTATTAAAGTTCCATGTCTAACAAAATATCCTTAAAATAAAGTGAGGCAAAAATTGAAAAGCTTATTGTATTATGTATGTGGAAAATCAGAAGATCTTAAATCTCCAGATAACATTTAAAAATAAAAAAATTAGAGAATTTGCACAATCTGATTTCCAGATTTATAAACTTACACTATTCAAGGATGCATAGTATTGAAAAGTAGATATATAGATCAATGAAATGGAAATAACAGCCCAGAAATAAACCAATACTTACATAACTGATAGATTTTTCAACATAGGTATCAAAAATTCATGGCGGGGGTGGGGGAAGAGTGTTTTCATCAAATTGTGCTGGAATAATTATGTACCTGAATGAGAAAAACTGAATCCCAACCCTTTCATTATACCATACATTAAAAACTAAGCAATCAAAATATATAATTAAACATAGGAACGAAAGCCATAAAACTTTTAGAAGAAAACATGGGAGAAAATCTTGATGACTTCTAGCTAGCCTAGGCAAAGAATTATTAGATGAGAGATAATCATAAGACATAGATGAAAATGTAATGAATTGGCCTTTCAAAAGATGGTAAGAAGATGAAGCATGGGAGAAAATATTTGTAAAACATATCTGACGTAAGATGTGTTTTTGGGTGTTTATACATATGTGAGTATATTATAAAGAACTTTCACAACTCAATAAAAAAACTAAAAATAAAGGATTTGGGCATTTCATAAAAGAGGATATGCAAATGGCTAACCAGCTCAAACAAATTTTCAACATTATTTATATTATGAAAATATCAACAAAAACCAACATTAAAATACCCATTAAAATGACTTAAATTGATTTAGATTTTTGGTTTTGGCAGTGCTGGGGTTTGAATCATGAGCTTCACACTTGCTAGATAGGTGCTTTACCACTTGAGCTACACATCCAGCCTAAAATGACTTAAATTGAAAAGTTTGATAATTCCCAGTGCTAGAAAAACTGGAATTCTAATATATTACTGGTAGGAAGATATATTGTCACATCCACTTTGAATAACAGTTTGTCAATTCCTTAAAAAGTTAAGTATATGCTTAACATATTATTCACTATGTCTGAAAAACCATGTATTGTGGTTGTTTTTTGTTTGCTTGCATTGCAGGGCTGATGATCCAACCCAGGTCCTTGTGGATGCAGTTGACTACTGACCTACACCCTCAACCCTATAACATGAGTATTGTATGTGTTTGTGTGTGTGTGTGTGTGTGTGTGTGTGTGTGTGTGTGACAGGATCTTGCTATGAACCTTAGGTTGGCGTGCACTTGCAATTCTCTTGCCTCTGTCTCTTGAGTACTTTTATACTTATGTGTCACTGTACTGGGCTCTGTCATGTGAATTTTTGTAATATATATGCAATGTATATTGTGAAAATGTTAGCACAAAGTTATTTTATCAAAAAGAATCTACACAAGGTAAGTAAACATCTAGAAGTTATTTATTAACATTAGACAGCTGGAAAACTAAAACTTAAACTGCAATAAGATGTCATTGAAGAGGATCCAAGATGGCAACAAGGGTACAGAAGCAGACAGGGTAAGCTCCATGAATAAAAAACCTTTCTGAAATGCTGGAGCCACACTTGGTGGAAATAAAGCACCAAGGAGAATCAAAATTTTGACATCCTGAATCCCTAGCCTGTGGAAAGCTTCTCCATGCCACATTACACTGAGAAAACAGGTGGGCTGCCACCATTGCCAGACACCAGCTCCAAACCTTCTTGGGAGACATTTGGCAGAACAAACAGGAGAGCACCAAGCATCATATGGTATTCCCCCAGCTACCTCTGGGATAAACCAGCATAGCCCCCTGGGCAGACTGACATCCCCACAAAAAAAAACCCTGAACAATAAACAACGAACTGAATAGTAGCACAAAACTGAAGGGGCAGGAACTCTGAAAGTGCACTGGAGAAGGGGGTAAGGGCAAGGAGCTGATCTCTGCATGAACTTTTAGTAAACAAATGACTGGAATGGCAGGCGGGCTGACAGTGGGTGGTAATAAGCCACTGCCTGAAATAGGGCAGGTAGCAGTCCAAAAAGTTCATCTCCTGAGCTAGTAAGCAACACTCAAAGCCAAATGGCTCTGCAAAATTGAAAAACAGACACCAAACCATCACAACAGGCTGACAGAAGGGGGCCTGCTGACAGATCACTGACCTTGCCGCAGAGAAAGGGAGTGAGGCAAAGAAACAAGCCCCCAGTAAAAAAGCACAGCAAAAACCCAACTCCAGGCAGGACAGTTGGTGGGCTACAGAGCCGATTCCAGAACCTGAGGACAACGTACAAACTTAAACTGCCACACCTCACTGAGGGAGGAGGTCAGCTGCCACTGAAAGACAGAAGAAAAAAAGAAAGTAAGAACACTACTGAACCATCTGACAAGACTACAACAGAGCTTTGTCTTAAATACCAACACCAGGACTGGATGCTGGAGGAGTAACAGTAGAACTTAAACTAAGACTGAAATTCTTTTGTTCCTGAACCTGGAGTTTTTTTGTTGTTGTTTTGTTTCTTGTTTGTTTGTTCATCTGTTCCCATTGATTTCTTTTTCTTCTTTTTTTTTGGTGTTGTTAGTTTTATTATTGTGAATTATTTAACACTAAATTATACCCAGTCTAGGGACATAAATAGCACACACACACTTAGCTAAAAACCCAATACAGCCACAAAACAAAATTAAAACAAGGGAAAGAAAACAGGTGACTGAAACCACAAACTAGCCTATCCAGAACATAGTTGCACAGTACCAAGTGGAGCAATGGGAAGAAGAAAAAAGGATGGAAACCATTTTCCCTTCCAAAATAATTTAATACAGGATTCAGAGGGAAAAGAAGAAAACAGATACCCAGTTCCAGACTGCAACAAAACAAAGATAAATGATGCCAAGGAACCCAATTATACCCACAAGAACAACCTCAAAGAAGAAATCCTGCAAGTAAGCACTGAGAATTTCATGGAGATGTTACTAGACATGGTTAACCAAAACGTACAAGAGGCATTCAAGAAATTTTAAGACACCAAAAAGAAAGAATTTGAGAAGACACAAAACAAATAAATGAACTCATAGAAGCCCTAAATAAAAACCAAAGTGAAACAGAGAACACTATAAATAGAGAGATAAATGAATTAAAGATGAAACTAGACAATATTAAAGAGGAAGTAACCCATGATATGGAAAACCTCCAAAAAAAGAATGAAACAGAATCACAAAATACAATGGAAGGCCACTCCAGCAGATGAGAACAAGTGGAAGACAGAATCTCAGAACTTGAAGATAAAATGGAAATTAAAGGAAAAACTGAACAGTTATTAGTCAAACAACTCAAGATTTGCGAAAGGAATATGCAAGAACTCACCAACTCCATCAAAACACAAAACCTGAGAATGATGAGGATTGAAGAAGGAGAAGAGGTGCAAGCAAAAGGAATGCAGAACACATTCAACAAAATAATAGCAGAAAATTTCCCAAATCTAGAGGAAACAATGCAAATTCAGGTATAGGAAACCTCCAGGACACCAAACAGACTTGACCAAAATAGAACTAACCCATGACATATTATCATTAAAACAACAAGCACAGAGAACAGAGAAAGAATATTGAAGGCTGTAAAAGAGAAAAAACAAATAACACACAAAGGTAAATCCATCAATATCACAGCAGATTTCTCAATGGAAACCTTAAAAACAAGAGGGCATGGAGTGAGGTACTCCGAGCACTGAATGAAAATAACATCAACCCTAGGATACTCTACCCAGCAAAACTAGCATTCAAAGTAGATGGAGCAATAAAAGTATTTCATAATAAGCAGAAACTAAAACAATATATGACCACCAAGCCACCACTACAAAAGATTCTTCAAGGAATTCTGCACACAGAAAGTGAAAGCAAGCAAAACCATGAGAGGACAGGCAGTACCAAACCACAGGAGAAGAAAAGACAAGAAAGTAGAGAGTAACATTGATTCAGCTGCACACAATAAAATCCTTAACAAAAACAACTAAATGACAGGAATCACCACATACCTATCAATATTAACACTGAATGTTAATGGACTGAACTCCCCATCAAAATTCACTGTTTGGCAAACTGCAAACTGGATTACAAAGGAAGATCCAACAGTCTGTTATTTACAGAAGACCCATCTCATTGACAGAAACAAGCACTGGCTGAGGGTGAAAGGCTGGAAGAAGTTTTACCAAGCCAATGGTCCCTGAAAACAGAAAACAGTAGCAATACTTATCTCAGATAAAGTAGACTTCAAACTTACATTGATCAAATGAGATAAAGAAAGACACTTTATACTAATAAAATGAGAAATACACCAAACGGAAATTTCAATTATCAACCTATATGCACCGAGTGTCAGAGCACCTAATTTCATCAAACATACTCTGCAGGACCTATAAGCATATATAGACTCCAACACAGTGGTAGTGGGAGACTTTAATACCCCCCCATCACCAAAAGATAGGTCATCCAAACAAAAAATCAATAAAGAAATCCTAGAATTAAATCATACCACAGATTAAATGGACCTAGCCAATGTCTATAGAATATTGCATCCAACTTCCGTACAATATACATTCTTCAGAGCAGCCCATGGAACTTTCTCCAAAATTCATCATATCTTAGGGCACACAGGAAGCCTCAGCAAATATAAGAAAATAGAAATAATCCCATGCATTCTGTCTGATCATAACGCATTAAAACTATAACTCAACAACAAAAACAACAGGAGAAAATACGTAAACAATTGGAAACTGAACAACACATTGCTCAATGATCAGTGGGTCATTGATGAAATAAAAAAGGAAATTAAAAGGTTCCTGGAAGTTTATGAAAATGAAAACATGACCTATCAGAACCTACGGGACACAGCAAAGGCATTCCTAAGAGGAAAGTTTATGGCCATGAATGCATTTATTAAAAGGACAGAGAGATCTCAAATCAATGACCTAATGCTACATCTCAAACTCCTAGGAAAACAAGAACAAGCAAATCCCAAAACAAGCAGAAGGAGAGAAATAATTTTAAAAAGTGCTGAAATTAATGAAATAGAAACAACAACAACAAAAAAACCATACAAAGAATCAAGGAAACAAAAAAGCTGGTTCTTTGAAAAAATAAACAAGATTAACAGACTCCTGGCAAATCTGACTAAAATGAGGAGAGAAAAAACCCGAATCAGTAAAATCAGAAATGCAAAAAGGGAGATAACAACAAACAACATAGAAATCCAGGGAATCATCAGAGACTACTTTGAGAACCTATGTTCCAATAAACTTGAAAATATTGAAGAAATGAACAACTTTCTAGATAATTATGATGAACCAAAATTGAATGGAGAGGATATTAATCACCTGAATAAATGTATAACATGAAATGAAATTGAAGCAGCATAAAGAGTCTCCCAAAAAAGAAAAATCCTGATGAAGTCTCTGCCTAATTCTACCAGACCTTTAAAGAACTAATACCAACTCTCTTTAAACTCTTCTATGAAATAGAAAAGGAAGGAACACAGCCTCACTCATTTTATGAAGCCAGTATTACACTCATCCCAAAACCAGGCAAAGACACTTCCAAAAGGAGAACTATACGCCAATCTCCTTAATGAACATCAATGCAAAATTTCTCAATAAAATAATGGCAAGCTGAATTCAACAACACATCAGAAAGATCATTCACCATGACCAAGTCGGCTTCATCTCAGGGATGCAGGGGTGGTTCAATATAAGCAAACCTATAAAAGTAATACAGCACATTAATAGAAGCAAAGACCAAAACCACTTGATCATCTCAGTAGATGCAGAAAAAGCTTTTGACAAGATTCAACACCACTTCATGTTAAAAACTTAAAGAAAACTAGGAATAGAAAGAATGTTCCCCAAAACTGTAAAGACTCCATATGAAAAACCTATAGCCAACATCATACTTAACAGAGAAAACCTGAAACCATTTCCCCTAAAATAAGGAATGAGACAAGGGTGCCCACTATCCCCACTCCTATTCAACATAGTACTGGAATTCCTAGCCAGAGCAATTAGGCAAGAAGAAGAAATAAAAGGAATACAAATAGGTAAAAAAACTGTCAAAATATCCCTATTTGCAGATGATATAATCCTATAATTTAAAGACCCAAAAATCTCTACCCAAAAACTCCTAAACACCATAAATAACTACAGCAAGGTGGCAGGATACAAAATCAACTTACAAAAATCATTAGCTTTTCTATACACCAACAATGAACAAACTGAGAGGGAATATGTAGAAACTAATCCATTTACAATTGCCTTAAAAAAAATCAAATACCTAGGAATAAACTTAACAAAGGATGTGAATGATTTCTACAAGGAGAAGTACAAATGCATGAAGAAAGAGAACGAGGAAGACTACAGAAGGTGACCCGTGCTCATGGATTGGTAGAATCAACATAGTAAAAATGGCTATACTACTGAAATCAATCTACATGTTTAATGCAATTCCCATCAAAATCCCAATGACTTTCATCACAGAGATTGAAAAATCTACCCTAAAGATCACTTGGAAACACAAGAGACCACGAATAGCCAAGGCAATACTCAGCAAAAAGAGCAATGCTGAAGGTATCACAATACCTATCTTCAAAATATATTACAAAGCAATAGCAATAAAAACAGCATGGTACTGGCACAAAAACAGGTACAAAGACCAGTGGAACAGAACAGAGGACCTGGATATGAACCCACACAGCTATGCCCACCTTAGTTTTGACCAAGGCACCAAAAACATATGATGGAGAAAAAACAGCCTCTTCAACAATGTTGTGGGGAAAAGTGGCTTTTTGCCTGCAAAAACTGAAACTAGATCCATGTTTATCACCCTGTACTAGTATCAACTCAAAATGGATCAAGGGCCTTAATATCAGACCCAAAACTCTGAAGTTAGTACAGGAAAGAGCAGGGAATGCTCTGGAATTAATAGGCATAGGCAAGGACATCCTCAATAGAACTCCAGCAGCTCAGCAACTAAGAGAAAGAGTGGACAAATGGGACAAATTAAAAAGCTTCTGCACAACAAAAGAAATGGTCTCCAAACTGAAGAGACCACCCACAGAGTGGGAGAAAATATTTGCTAGGTATACATCAAACGAAGGACTGATAACCAGAATATATAGGGAGCTCAAATGACTAAACTCCCCCAAAATCAATGAACCAATAAAGATATGGGTAAATGAACAAAACAGAACTTTTTCAAAAGAAGAAATTTGAATGGCTAAACAACATATGAAAAACTGCTCACCATGTCTGGCCATAAAGGAAATGCAAATCAAAACCACACTGATTCCACCTCACCCCTTTTAGAATAGCTATCATCAAAAATTCCACCAACAACAGGTGTTGGCAAGGATGTGGGGAAAAAGGAACCCTCATACACTGCTGGTAGGAATGCAAGCTAGTCCAACCACTCTGGAAAACAATATGGAAACTTCTTAAAAAACTAAACAGAGATCTTCCATATGATCCAGCAATCCCACTTCTAGGGATATACCCAAAGGAATGCGACACAGGTTACTTCAGAGGCATCTGCACACCTGTGTTTATTGCAGTGGTATTCACAATAGCCAAGTTATAAACAGCCGAGATGTCCCATTACTGATGAATGGATTAAGAAAATGTCATATTTTTATACAATATTTTACTCAGCCATGAAGAAGAATGCAATCTTATCATTTGCCAGTAAATGAGTGGAACTGGAGAACATCATCTTGAGCAAGGTTAGCCAGGCTCAAAAAACCAAAAATAGTTATGTTCTCCCTCATATGTGGACTTTAGATCTAGGGCAAATGCAGCAATGTTGTTGAACTTGGTGCTAAGAGAAGAGCACATATGGGAGGAATGGGGATGGGTAGGAAACCCAAAACTTAAAAATGTTTGATGTCCCCACTGCAGAGGAGCTAGTACAGCAACCTTAAAACAATAGAGGTCAATATGGGAAGGTGGCTTTGAAGTAGTGAAGAGGTCAGGTAGAGAGGAATCAATTCGCATTGTAATACATTTGTGCATGGAAGCAATGCTAGGAATCTCTCTATATAGCTATCCTTATCTCAACTAGCAAAAACACTATGTCTTTCTTATTATTGCTTATGTCTTCTCTTGAACAAAATTGGAGAAAAGGGCAGAACAGCCTCTGCCTGGAAGCAAGGGGGGTGGTGGGGAGATGAAGGGGGTAGAGGGGGACAGGGGGATGAAATGGCCCAAACAATATATGCACATATGAATAAATGAATAAAGATGAAAAAATATTTAATATTCAAATAAATATATGTGACTTATACAAAAAAAGATGTCAATATTTACCTACCAGAGTACCTAAAATAAAAAAATTGTGAAGCTCTCAAATTATAATATGATTTGAGACAAAGATTTGGGGAATGGAATCATATTTTGTTGAGGGCTGTGTAGAATGGCATAGTCACTCTAAAAAAGCATTTTTGCAATTTCTTATAAGGTTACACATGCAATTACCATAGGACACATTGATTTCATTCTTGGGCATTTATTTTGGAAAAGTGAAAACTTTATGTTCACACAAAAACCCCTACATGAATGGACATAACAGCTTTATTCATAATAAGGAAAACCCGGAAAGAGCCCAGTTTTTCTTCAACAGGTGAATGGCAGAATGAGCTGTGGTGCACACCTCCTCAGTAATGCTTTTCATCAATTTAAAAGGAAATGTACTATTAATACTTACAGCATCCTGGGTCAATTTCCAGGGAATTACACTGAGTGAAAAAGTCAAGCCCCACAGGTTATACACTATATGATTCCAAATTTAAAATTTTTGAAATTTAAAAATTTTAGAAAAAAAGAACAGAGTAGTGATTGGCAGGGGATAGTGACAATGAGGAGTGGGCAAAAGAGAAAGAATGTGCAAAATGAGGAGTACTTGTGATGAAATGGCTTAGT
Organism: Castor canadensis; assembly: GCF_047511655.1. Taxonomy (NCBI): domain Eukaryota; kingdom Metazoa; phylum Chordata; class Mammalia; order Rodentia; family Castoridae; genus Castor; species Castor canadensis. Next base: position 60,576,930 of record NC_133394.1, read on the forward strand.
TTCTTCACTGTGCTGGTTAATATATGAACTACAAGTATGACAAAATAGTACTGAAATAAATCCACAAACATACATTCAAATTAGTACAAATGAAACTGGCAAATCTGAATTAAGATGGGTATATTGTATCAATATCAAAATTTTGGTTATGATGTTGTACTCTAACTTTCAAAATATTACTATTATGGTCCTGATATTATTAGAATACTCAAGTATGCCATGCAACAGAATGCTATTCAGCCACAGGGAGAATTGAATCCTGTCACTTGTGACAACATGAAACTGGAATACACGTGAAATGAAATAAGCCAGGCAGAGCCAGGCATGACAAATAAGTCTCTGAAACATATCAAGTCCCAATATGTATTAACAAATATCAGTCCATTTCTAACTTAGAAACTTAAATAACACAAAGGAAATGCTTTGAGATGATGGCTGTTATATTCAGAAAATTTAGAATAGTTTTATAATGGATATATGTAGAACAGGCTTTGTTTCCTACCTTGAGGGAATAGTTAAGAAAAGAAGTAATAGTCTGGATCCACCAGAGTCAGATCCCAGAACTATTTTAACCTTGTCAAGTTTCTGTACTTTCTGTTGTTTGGTGCTTGGGGTAGACAGTAAGGGTTGGAGAGAACCAAAACGCAAACTTCTTGTTTGGTTCTCTTTCGCCAGCAGCCTCTGATCACACACATGCATTTCCTCCCTCCTTCAGCACACTGCAGTCAACCTGTAAGAATCAGCACCACTAATAGTCACAAACTGAGAAATCTGGGTCATGTTGGAGTTGATTTTTAAAGAAGAAGAAACTTTGGATTATATGTATGATTTAGGGGAGATGATTTAAAGAAAGGCAGGAATCCCAGAGACTATAAGATAAATAGATATAATTGATTATGCAACATATCTTAAATGTATGACAAAACATAAAGTCATAAATAAAATCAGAATGTGCATAATAAATTGGGAAAGAACATTTATAATACATGACACAAAAATAATTAATATCTATAATGTGCTTGCAAAGTAAGAAAAAGACAACCAAATAGAAAAGGTAGCAAAAATATTGACAATTTATACAGCTGAAAAAGAGATTATGATTCCGCTATTATAGAAAAAGCATTTTTTTAAAAAAGCACTCCATGAGTGGTTTACGAAAATGGAGAGAAATGTGAAACTTGACCCCCTTGACAGGCTTTTTATATCAGTTATGAAAGGAATGAGTAGAGGGTCATGGGATGGAGGACCAGGAGTCCATGAAAAGTTTGGATAGAACTTTTAGGCATGTGTGTGGTCCCCTTGTGAACTACGGAAGTACAGACTAAACATGAATGTGCATCCTTGCTCTCATCCAAGCTCCATCAGCTCTCACCTGCTCTGCTGCAGGAAACTTCTCTCTGATTTCCCTCTTCCATCCTTGCCTCTGCACTCCATGTGCCACGTAGTGGCCAGAGAAATTCTTTGAGTTCAGTCAGGTCATGAGCCTCCCTGATCAGGCTTGTCTGCAGCTTTCCAGCTCACACAGAGCAAGAGCTCTGTCCCCTGTAACTTCTCTGCCTTCACATCCTAAGACCCTCCCTTTTCCCTCAGGAACTCCAGCCTCACTGCTCTCCTTGCTATTTTCTAAACATCCTGAACAAGCTTTAGGTCTTGCTGCCCCCTTTGCTTAGACAGCCCCATCTTCCCACACTCACTTCCCCACCATTGCACAAATGACACCTCATCAGAGAGATTTCCCTGATGGACCTATTTAAAGTAATATCTTTATTCTCTAACATGTACACACTTTATTTTTCTGCATAGCATCTACTAACACCTGCCATATAACTAGACTTGAAGACTAGTGTTGAGAACATAGACTGTCACATATAGGCACTCAAAAATTATTTGCTGAGTGATTAATGAACTAATGAATGAATGAATGAAATGTGTGGACAAGAATCGTCACCATAATATTACCAGTGAGTTGTTTTGGATACTTTTCATTTCTTCCTTATAATTTGCTCTATTGTTTGAAGAAGCTACAGACTTCTTCAATGTTTTATTCTTATTCAGAAATCAGAGGATTTGATGAGTCTGTGGTAAATTTATAGGAAGAAGGACTCTTAAAAATGCACAGACTGCTTTTCCTTTTCATCTCACAGATGTAGGATATTTATACTCTGAAACTTTTGATGATGAAGGAAAGAATTTAAGTATTCTTATTAGGACTGGGGACGTAGCTCAGAAATAGAGCACATGCTTAGCATATAGTAGGTTCTGGGTTTAATCCCTACTATCCAAGAATGCTTGTAGATATTCTGATGAAAGCATTAACAATGTTCTTAGATACAGTAAATTATTTAGCCCACTTACCACGTTATTTAGGATTTATAGCTATATAAGCTATTTATTTGGTTGGAAAAATCCATTTATTTGGTTGGAAAAATCCATTTCAACCATTTGATAGTTTTATCAAGCATCTTTCAGCATTTATATAAGAAGCAATGACAGCCTGCTCTTTTCCATTAATCAGAACTTTAAAAGCTTATTGAAAATGCACTTCTACACATGATAAGCCATTCAAAGCTAGCGTGCAGAACTACAATTAATGCTGTTAATAATGGCTTTCCAGGAAAAGAATTTAATGACTGTGCAGAATCAAGACATCCAAATAAAGTGTCATTGTGTTTATTATTTCATTGTTTTCTTTGTCAGCATTTGAAAAACAGGCAGAAAAATTGGTCTTAATGTTAAATACTATTACCTTTAAAAGCACAACTCCAAAAAGATATTCATTCATTCCAATGTGCCACAATGTTCATTAAATGGAGTCCACAGGGAGGCAGGGACAGTATTTCAACTCAAGGTTTCTCTGTCTCTCTTACTCCCTTCCTTCTTCTTCATATTCTTCTTGTTTTTTCATCTCTCTCTCTCTCTCTCTCTCTCTCTCTCTCTCTCTCTCTTTCTCTCTCTCTCTCTCTCTCTCTCTCTCTCTCTCTCTCTCTCTCTCTCTCTCTCTCTCTCTCTCTCTCTCACACACACACACACACACACACACTTTCTCTTCCTTGTTTTCCCTCCCCTGCCCACCTTTTTCTCTTTTCCTCCTTCCCTTCCTTCTACCTTGGGCTGCCAGAGAGAGGTATCAGGCCTTTCTTACACACTTATGTGTATCATTAATAACACTGTATGGATGTAGAGTATAGATAGACAGACAAGGTTTGAGGCAGTGACAGTGGGCAAGGACTTACAATGTTCTAGGTGCAGAGCTAAGCCCATTATAAGTTCAATCTTGATGACTCTATGCAACAATCCAAAGAAATAAGTACATTTTCTGGGAAAGGGAACCAAGGTACAAAACTGCCACTCAGGCAGAACCAGAACCCTACATGGTAGAAAAATCTCTGAGCCATGAATACTTAGCTTGAGATCTTGCTCTTCCAGTGGTCAGCAGTATGGTTCTGGGGAGTCATCCCACCTCTTCTAATCTCACTGCCCCCTTGATAAAATTTTGAGTTCAGATTAGTCACCTGTGAAAACATTTTCTAGTTCTGATGTCATGTGATTATATGATTCCAATTTTAGCACCAGTAAATCCTCATAATCTTACTACTCAAAGGTATGCTATCTTCTTGGATTTATAAGGTTTTTTTTAACAGTGAATCCTGAATAATTCTTCATATATCTTGAAATAGGCAAAGTACACTATGTGTAGTCATTAATAAATGACATGATTCATCACCAAGTGTTACCTTAGCTGGAGAGACAGGATGGAGTCTAGGTGTTTGTGGATCAGGTTGTCTTTCAAGACATTCTGAGTTTCCAATGGGTCAGGCTACTCATTAACAATAGATTAAAAAGTCTCTTGGAACATTAATAGCCTATGGAGTATGGTTTGGAAAACATATCAATATTTGGCAATTTGATTTTAAATTATTTTTATAGGCATATATCTAAATAGTCATTACAGAAAATAAATTGCATTTACCTAATTCTTCATTTCACTGAAATGTGTTGTTAATGAACAAAGGAAAAAATGAACCTTTTGGGAATATGCTGTAATAATAGCATGACATTTTCCTTTATTTCTAAACCACATAGATGAACAAGAAGAAAAGAACAGAGAATACTTAAAACAATCAACAAAAACTTAAATGACTGAATATGTCCATACTTATCAATTACCAATCTGAAAGTAACTGGGTTAAATTCTCCAAATAAAAAATACAGGCTGATTATGTTAAAGAAAAAATTAGGCTTAGAAATATGCTGTCTATAGTTCACTTCAGTGCAAATACACATAGAATGAAAGTAAAGGAGGGAAAAAGGTATTCCATTCAAATGGAATCCAAAAGCAGTCAAGAGAAGCTGTAAAAGTATTAGATAAAGTAGACTTTAAAGGAAAATTTGTAAATGGAGACAAGAGAGTCACTGTATAATGATAAAAGCATCAATGAAATGAGAGAAAATAACAATTATAAGAGTGTATGCACACAGTGCTGAAGCAACCAAATTATATAAAACAAACATTATTGGATATAAAAGGGGACATGGACTCCAATATTAATAGTTGAGGACTTCAAAATTCCACTTTCAACAAAGAAAGATCAAATATCCAGATCAAAAAGTCAACAAAGAAATATCAGAGTTAATCAATATCAGGCTAAATTGACCTAATGGACATTTACAAAATATTTTAACTAAAGACTTAGAATATACATTCATTCTTCTCATCAGCACATAGGACATTCTCCAGAATATGTTAGGACACAAAACAAGTGTCAAATAACTCAAAGAAACTGAAATCATACTGAGCTAAAACTAGAAGTCAACAAGGAAAATCAGAAATGGTATGGCAAGTTAACAATGTACTCTTGAACCCCAATGGGTCAATAAAGAAATCAAAAGATAAAATTTAAAATTTCTTGAAAACAAAAAGAAAATGGAAACACAACCAATGCATGGAATATAGCAATATCAGTATAAAGAGGGAAGTTTTTACCAAGCAGTGCCTACATCCAAAATATTTTCAATAAACAGTGCTGCAATAAACATCAGAGTGCAAGTGTCTCTCTTGTAATCCTGACTTACATTCCCTTCATTGTATCCCTACGAGCAGCATTGTAGGATCATATGGTAGTTCTATTTTTAGTTTTTTGAGGATCATCTACACTGTTTTTGTTTATTGCAGCCCTGTTCACAATAGCCAAGCTATGGAAACAACACAGATGCCCTACAATGGACAAATGCGTTAAGAAAATGTGCTATCTCTCTCTATATATATCTATATCTTCATATCACTATCTATCTGTCTATCTACTTATCTCTCTAATATATCTAAAGTAGTTTTATTCAGCCATAAGGAAAAATGATACCATATGTTTTGAAAGTAAATGGATGCAACTGTAGGATATCATGTTAAGTGAAGTAAGACAGGCTCAGAAAGACAAGGGCAGCATGTTTTCTCTCATATGTCTCACAAAGAGCAATAAGATAAGAAAAAGAAATAAAGGGCATCCAGGTAGGAAAATAAGAAGTCAAATCATCCCTCTTCATAGAAAACATAATTTTACATATAGAAAACCCTGAAGACCCTATAAAACCTTTAGAACTATTAAAGAATTCAATAAAGTCCTAGGATACAAAACTCAACATACAGCATTCAGGAATATTTTTATACATCTAGAATAAAATTTCTGGGAAAGAAAACAAGAAGACAAGCCCACTTACAATAGGTTCAAAAAATTATGATGCCTAGGGATAAGTTTATCCCAAGAAGTGTGAATAATCTACAATGAAAAACTGGAAGAGTTACTATCATTAAAATGTTCATACTAGCCAGGTGATCTGCAGATTCAATTTCAGTCAAAATGGCAATGGTGTGCCTCACATAAAATAGACCTGTTGAAACTATTCCAGGAATGGGGAGGAGGAAATAAAGGAGACTGATGGAAGGGGTAAATTCAACATTTATATATTGTAAGAACTTTTGTAAATGTCACAATGTACCTCCAGTACAACAATAACAAAAAAAACTCTAAAATTCATATATAACTAAAAAAATATCCTAAAGAACAAAAGCAATCCTGAAGAAAAGAAACAAAGCTGGAGGCATCATAATACCTGATACCAAAACTCACTATTTACTATAGCAATTAAAACAGGATGGTACTGCATAAAAACAGACTCACAGATGAACGAATCAGAATACAGAACCCAGAAGTCACACTTCTACAGTCAAATGATCCTAACAAGGCAGCAAAAAGTTCATTTGAGAAATGACCATTGTGTTAATAAATGGAGCTGGGCAAACTAGGTATGCATATGTAGAATAAAGGAGCAAGGCCTCTATCTCTAACCATATAAAAAATCAACTAAAATGGGTGAATTTAACTATGATATATTGTAAGGACTTTTGCAAATGTCACAATGTACCCCCAGTAAAATAATAATATAATAAAAAAATTTTAAAAATCAACTCCAAATGCATCAAAGATCTAAACTTAATCTCTGATAATAACATAAAAGAAAAAAAAATAGAGGAAATGCTCTCTGTCATTGATTCATTGGGTAAGACTCCAAAACACAGGAAAGAAAATAAATGCAAAACAGACAAATGGGTGGTTATCAAACTGAGACATGCTATGCAGCAAAGGCAACTATAACAAAGTAAAGAAAAAGACAACTGTGGAATCTGAGAAAATGTTTACAGATGATTCTTCTAATAAGATTAATATTCAAAAAATAGAAGAAATTTAAAAAATTCAACAATAGAAACAAATGATCTGAAAAGTCTATATATTTTCAAGGAAAAATTCAAATTGCCAACCAGTACATGAAAAAAATGCTCAATGTCACTAGTCATCAGGGAAATGAAAGTCAAAATCATAATTAAATCAACTCATCCCGTTTAGAAAGGCCATAATAAAAGACAAAAACCATTAAATGTCTCTGAGGTTCTCTTATACATTATTGATGGCAATGTAAATTAGTAAAGCCATTATAGAAAACAGTATGGTTGTTCTTCAAAAAGTTTAAATTAGAATTACTATATGATCCACCTACCCCCTTACTGAGTATATCTCCAGAGGAAATGAAATCAGTATATTAATCATATATCTGCACGCTCATGTTTATTGTAGCAGTATTCACAATTGCTTTGATATGGAGTCAATAAGGTGTCCACTTTTGAATGGATGAATGAATTGAAAAAATGTGTTGCAGATACACAATAGAATATATTCACCCATAGCAAAGAATGAAATTCTGTCATTTCCTGGATATAACTGGAGGACATGATATTAAATAAAGTAAGTCAGGTACAGAAAGACATGTCCTGCATGAGCTCACTTGTGTGTACAAGCTGAAAATGTTCTCATAGAAGCAGAAAGTAAAATAGTGGCAACAAGAGAATGGGTAAGAGGAGCAGAGACAGAGGGAGGTTGGGTAAAATGCAGTTATATTGTGTGAATAAGTTTTGCTGTTCTACAGTGCAGTAGGGTGACTACAGTTCAAAATAATTCATCATACATTTTACAAAGAACCAGAAGAGAGGAGTCTGAAGGCTCTCAACAGAAAGAAATGGTAAATGCTTTAGGAGAAGGACATGCTAACTGCCCTTTTTTGAATATTACACATTGCATACATGTATCAAATTGTCAATTGTATCCCATAAATACGTACAAATATTATGTGTCAATTAAAAATAATATAAATTCCTCCAAGGAACTTGGAACAATGTTAAGTAAATATCTTTAAAATGTTTAAATAAAGTTCCATAGTATATATTGAAATATCTGGAATATACATCTTTTGCAACTTTTTTCTTATGGGTTATATTCTCAGGATAGAATTGCAGATCAAAATTATATGTACTTTTAATTAAACAAACACTAGAAGATTGTTTTCCAAAAGTGTTACACTAAGGAATAGTTCCTCAAAGAATATACAAAAGTGATTGTGTGGACCTATTCTCACCAGTAGTGGAGTATGGTTTAATTTTTATTAGGCTAAATGTAATAAAGTACCTTCTTCCTAATTCATTCTATTTCTATTTTATTAGTGCTTTTTTTAGAAATGGCAGCTAAATTTTGTTATATGCTTTTGAGTTTCTATTGTTAATATTTTTTCTGTATTTAATTGTTATGTGATGTATTATGTTGCTGTACTTTCATTTCTCTAATAGAATTACACTTAGAATCTAAACTCAAGGTTGTTAAAACTGTTTAACACAGCTTGATAGATGAGATTTGTTTTTTGGTGTTATTTTATTTTGTTTTGATGCTTATGCATGTGTCAGTTTCATAATATTAATTTGAAAGTATTTACTCTTTTGCTGAGGTCTAGAATAGCTTAAATCACATTGCAATTACCCGTTCATAAATGTTTAGGTAAAAATTAGTTGGGAACGTATCTGCTACTGGTGATTTATTCAATAAAAAATTTTGCTTCTTTTTTTGGTGGTATTGGAGTTTGAAGTCAGAGCTTTGTGCTTGCTAGGCAGGTGCTTCACCCTGTGAGTCACCCTTTTCTCTCTGGTTATTTTGGAGATAAAAATCTTTCTTTTTTTTTGCTTTGACCAGACTGGACTGTAAGTATCCTATTTACACTTCCTGTTTTAGATGGGATGAGAGGTGCATACCAACATGCTTATCTTTTGTCATTGACTTGCGGGGGGGCATCTCATGACCTTTTATGCTCCAACTGTCCTGGAACCTTGATCCTCCTAATCTCAGCCTCCCAAATAGGATTACAGGTATGAATCATGCACCAAGCTCCAATAACAAGTTTTAAGCAACTTCCTAGTCTCTTCTTTAGTAATAAATATATTGCTGTTTTCTATTACTTAAATTAATTGTGAACATTTATGCATTTCAAGGAAACCACACAGTTACTATAGATTTTCAAATTTACTGCAATGAAATTTAATGTATTATTTTCTTATAATTCTTTTACTGTCTTACATTTATCATTGTTTCATTTTTTCATTCCTCATTCCAAGTTTTGGACATTTTGATGTGTCTCTTTTTTCTTTCTTTAATAAGAAAAAAGATTTTCTTATTCAGTTGATTTTTTAAATAATAAATATGTCTGTCCTTCTACAGTTTTTGTTTTTATTTCCTTGCTTCCAACTTCTACTTTCATAAATTGTTTTCTTTTTTAATGATTTATTGTATTTTAAGATGACTATTAAAGTCTCTAACATTTATTTTCTCTTTTAATAATGATTTAAGGCTATAAGTTTTCCTTTGAGTGCAGCTTTGTGTCCTCTAGTGTTTATTTATCTTGATTTTTTAAATACAAATATATATATTTTTGGTGGAGCTGGGGTTTGAACTCAGGGCCTCATAGTTGCTAGGCAGGTGCTTTACCACTCGAACCACTCCACCAGTCCTTTCATGTGTTAGGTATTCTTGAGATAGGGTCTCACAAACTATTTTTTCATGGCTTTGAACCATGATCCTACTGATCTCTGCCTCTGGAGTAATGAGGATTACAATTGTCAGCAGCTGCTCCCGGCTGATGTCCATTTTCATCTGCTGGTAAACAGAAGTTTTTTTTAAACTTACAAGTAGTATAATATTTTATCTACCTTTTAATTATTTATTAGCATATTACTGTATTATAATGAGAAATAAAATGACTTGTAAACTCTCTTCTTTGAAAATATTTAAGAACACTTTTGTAACCAAGTGCATATTAAATTTTAGAAAAGTTGCATGGATTTAAATATATAAATAAATACCAATATTTGCATTCATACTAAACAACTATAAGGATAAAATCTCCTGTATATTTTAAATTGAATTTATTGATAATACTTTTCAGGTTTTTTTATCTTTACCAGGTCTTTGTGTCTGATTTGAAAAAAGACGCATTAAATCTCCCCCATACATGTATTTTTCATCAGATTTTCCTCTCCTTCCCATAGTTTTTACCTTGCATTTGTCACCTTGTGGATCAGGACATTCATTCAATGCATTTTCTTCATGTGTTGTGACATTTATCATGGCACCAGTCTTCTTATCCAGGTTAGTGCTTTTAACCTTAAGTTTTATGTCATTTGATATTAATATTGTCCTTCCACCATTATTTTTGCTTGCATTAATTTGGTGTTTTCATCTACTTCATTGTTTTCAGTTCTTCAATTATTTTAAGTAAATTTTTCTTTTTCTTTCTGTGTCTATTGAGATGATTAAATGGTTTTTGTCTTTGCTTCTATTAATGTGCTGTATTACATTTATAGTTTTGCATATGTTGAACTACCCACCCCTGCATCCCTGGGATGAAGCCGACTTTGTCATGGTGAATGATCTTTCTGATGTTGGATTAAGTTTGCCATTAATTTATTAAGGATTTTTGCATCAGTATTTATTATGGAGATTGGCTTGTAGTGGATGTGTCCTTGTCTGGTTTTGGGATGAGTGTAAGCCCCTTCTTCTGATGCTTAGAGTCAGGCACAGATTTCTCTTGTTTGTCTTTATAAATAAGTTACCAATTTATTCCACCATGGCATTCCACTTTTAACAGTCACCCCTCTTACTGCAATAAGATGAGTCCTTTAGCATACCTCAACTTGCTTATCTTCTCTGCTTCATCCCATCAGATGAGACATTTGGAATGGTCTTAATGTCAAATCTTCTCTTATCCCAATTCTATATTGTCACTCTACCCTTCAAGTTTTGTTGAGATAGTGAAATACTTTTAATTGTAAACTCATTAAGCTTTTATTTTACTGTATTTTTTATCTCAAGAATTCTTATTTAACACTATAAAAGATGCATTCTCAATCAGAGAACTATGTGTGTCTTATCTATTTTATTAATGTGTGCATATAGGCACATACTTTGCATGGGAGTGTGATGTACTAAACTATTAATGTCCCGTGGCTCAACTTGTCATAAATTTGTCAGAAGCTCTATTTCATTGAATACTTTTACCTTATTCTTTCAGGTGATAATTCTAATAGTTTGCTTTTTTTGTGGACTCCTGAAGATCTGGTTACCAATTTAGGAGTGTAGGTGGCCCTACAAGTGATAAAAATCAAAACATCTCCTGTCTACCTCCCTGGGGAACTGTGAAAAATGAGACTGACAGACTCTCTAAGCAGCAGAGAGAAACTTCCTACTCCTCTTTCTGTTTCCATATCTTCAGAAATAGGGAAGATTCAGCTTACCACATACCACTCCTTGGGCTTCGTGGTGGTCAGTCAGATTGACCACATGAATGATACTGATTTTAGATGCTTAGAGTAAACACAACTCTGAGGCTTTGCCTGGCACTCATGAAGAGCAACTTCTACCTCGAGGGTCTCTGAGTTTGATTTTCAGACCCAAGCATAGCCCATTTTGGAAAGGGCCCTACACTATCTCTTCTGCCAAGACATTTTCAGAACTCAATAGCATTCAACAATTTACCAAAACCGACTGTTGCTTGGTTCAAGATAGGCAAACAGATTAAGATAGAAATTGTTAGGAAATAAGTATTTCAAATACTATCATCTTCCCAGAATCTTCTTAGGAAATAATTATAGTTTTTCAATTTAAACAATCTATAGCTTTTCAATTTAGTTTTAATTTTATAAATGAAAGAACATATTTAAACTAAGGAAATAAACAGAAGGGCAGTATCCAGTCATGTGTACTATAGGGAATATGGGAGTTATTTTTCTTGACTGTCCATAGTCCTTCCAGTAACCCCTAATCAAGCTTGTGTGATTTCAGCCTTGATAAATTGCAATGTCAGAAATAATTCTGTCGAAAGTAACAGAAAAATCTACAATATATGGAATATATATATACATAGATGTATGTATATATGTATATAAAATGTGTTTATACATATAGCTATCTGGAGCCAAGCAAACTATAGGGAGGATAAGTATTAAGTATGTTGGAGTTTGGATAATCAGTAGGTCAATTATGTTATTGATGACTATATTTTGCCTCACTTCTATTCTTTTCTTGGTAAAATTGTTGCTTTTCAAGACTGCAAGATATCTTCCAACAGCCTCCAGGTATCCTGGGTTTCTTAGTCCAGGCAATGGCATCTTTCCCATTAGCTCTCTGAGAGAAGCGTACAATCTTCTTTTTCACAGTCTCCTTGAAAATATCAGCCATTTCTCATTGGTCCAATTCAAATCATATATACTGTCACAGACAAACACCTGCCCATTCACCTGCTCACACACAATTGTTTAAGGTATCATAAGGACATACACAGTGTCTATGAAACCATTGTTGCCACCATTATGAAATATTTTCACTTTGCTAAATCCATTGATCAATTTCAAGTCCTTATTTTCCTTAGTATCATTTTACTCAATTGATTATCCACTCTTGAAAGACTATCTTCCCTTTGCCTTTGTGAAGGTGCTTTCCTGGTTTTCCTTCTACCTCCCCAGCTGCTTCAGTTTTGTCTCCTTTGCTAGTTCTCAAGATTGTGTTGTCTTCTAAAAGGAGCAGATACAGAATAGTACTTAGAGCACTTCTCTTTTCTATCTATACTCACTGTCTTTAGGGTCTTACCAGTTTCACAGCTCTAAATACAATCTGTACAAACTATGTGTTATCAACATCATCATCATCTAGCAAATCAGCATGTTATCACTAAATGCCAGAGAAATATTATCTGATCTGCTCTTGGGAGGATATTGTCACACAGACTCAGTTATTGTCCACAATTTACAAGGGAGAAAATAGAGACAGAAGACACTGCACATAGCTGAGGCAAGATCAGAGAGAGAAGGTGGAACATGCAGACCTTGAACCCTGCCATGTGGACCCCAGAGTCATCCTTAGCCACACATGCTCTTCCATCCATTGGGTGATCACAGTCTTTCTGTGGCCTTCTGTTTTGTGGAGGAGAAGTATTGGGGTTTGAACTCAGGGCCTCACATTTGCTAGGCAGGCACTGTAGAATGCACTTGAGCCATTCTGCCAGCGCTTTTCTTGTGTTGGATATCTTGAGATGGGGTCTTGAGAACTATTTGCCCAGTCTGGCTTCAAACTGCAACCCCCCGATCTCTGCTCCCGGGATAGCTAAGATTACCAGCATGAGCCACTGCTCCTGGCTATGGGGCCCCTCTTCAACACTGTGTCTGCTGTTTGTGCAGGGGATCTAATCACTATGGTGGCAGATCTTGCAAATAAAATACCTTTCCTCCTTCCTTTCCATTTGCAATTTGAACTCAACTTCATCACACTGAAATTAATATTATGTCACTTTTCATCTCTTAATTGCCAAGTCCAACAGATATTTTTCAGTCTTGTTCTGCATTTAACAGTGGTGAGCCTTCCCTCCTTGACACTATTTCCATGAAACTGCATTCCCTGACATTGTGCTTTTCTGGATTTCCTCCTATCTCTGTGACATTTTCATTAGAGCACATCTTACTCAAAGTATGCTTTAAGTTTGATGTTCTTCAGGGTTTTTACCCCTCTTCTCATTCTGTTCTCTCTGGAGATGATATCATCCATTTTAGGGACTTACATTAGGACTTAAGAACTAATATCCCTAAATATGTGTGTGCTTGTCCTCACTTAGAGGTCCTGTATGTCCCTCAGTCCAAATATGCTGAGCAGAGCAGTCTGGCTCCCTTCTTACCACTCTGCAACTATTCCACTGTGTCCTTTCCCTGTTTGTGTAACAAAATGCCACAGCCTCTATCCAATGTCCAGAGAACTCAGAGAGTGTCTGATACTTTCTCTGTTCTTTCACCTTCAATACCCAGGTGGTCAGCATGTGTTATATCCCAAGTCTGTGTTCTCTTAACATCACCAATGGACTTGTGTTGAAGTACTGCTTATCTTTAAATTGAATTATTACAATAGGTTGCTATTTGATCTTCCAGATTCCAGACTTGCCCTTGCAATCTCTTGTCCATGGTGTTACCAGAGTAAACTTTCCACATTGAAAATTTCACCATGTCATTCCACATATGTTTTTCTTCATTGACTCTCTGTGCTTAGAGGATGAGTTTCAAACTCAGCAAAGTCCATTGTTATTCAGTCCCAGCCTGCTTCTCCAGAGTCTTTCTTTGATATTTCTTGAATTATTCCTCTTCTCTTCCTTCTGTTTTACCCCTTTCTTCCTCATTTTTTGGGTGGCTACTTCTCTAGCTCTTTGCTTGCCACTTCTCAAGCACTTTTTCTTTTTCTTCCCCATCTTCTTCTGTTAAAACCTTTTTCTTCCTACATTCTCCTCTTCTTCCTCTTCCTCTAGTACTAAATTGCTTGTACTTTGAAGCCCAAGAGACTGTTTTACAGACCCAGACACCATCTTACACATCTTTCCTCATCTGTGAAACCCTGCTCATCCTGACAAGGCCAGTTCACATATTGTACCTTCTAAATTCTCCAAACTGAGTCAATTACTTTTTCACTTTGCTAATTTTGGAACATCACCACACTTTATGATGCATAAAGTTAGTTACAACTTGTTTGAACTCTGTGACTCTTTTTAGATTTTAAGTTCCTTGAAAGTACTAATTTTGTTCTTATTATCATTTTATCCCTTTTCAAAATGATCAGCACATAATAGAGTCAGTATTTGCTGAGCTGTGCTGAACTGAAGCATAAGTTAGTTTCCCCTGGGATATCAACTGTACTTTTAGAGATGATATCATACATTTTACTGTCACAATAATGTGCACTTCATGTGTACCATCTAATGTATAAGTAATATTCTCAAATTAAATATATATAAGTAGTCAAATTTATTATTACATATCTTTAAAACAGCATTTAGTATTATTAACAAAGTACACATGTTATTTTGTGCTAAAATCCTTAAAATTTCCATGTGGAAAAATTGTTTCCATTTTCTCATGGAAAGAAGAACAAAGGCAGTGACTTCTGGGATTACATTACTAGCCAAATTCAGATAAATTTGATTACCACGTTTCTAAGGCGTCTACATTTCATACTCTTGAGTCATCTATTTTTATAGCTTCATATTTATAGCACATATAGAAATTTAATAAAGTCACTTAGTAATGACAAAAATTAATTCTGATTGTCATCAGAAAGAACTCAGATAAGTTTATCCTTTAAAATGAATTTAACATCAGTAGAAAAATGAGACTTGCAATTCATTGAATCTGTTTTTATAGTTAAGGAACCAAAAATTAATTACTATCAACCTTGTCTCCCCATAGCTCTGATTTTTGTTTCTGACATCACCCTCAGAGCTTTAAAACTTGAGAGAAATAAAATATGGGTATGAAATTTAGCTTTCCATAAATGAATAAGATTTTATTATGTGTTAATGTTGATTCCTTTAAAGCTGGGTTTCTTGTGGAAAGACTCACAAAATTCAACTTTGTGTAATTATGTATGTCTTTCTTCTAAATCTTAAGAAGTTGGTGTATTTTTTAAACTGAGGGACAATTTATACAAAATTAAGTTATTAGAAGTGAACAGCTCAGTGGCATTTAATACATTCACAATGTTATGAGTCCATCATCTCTATTTTATTCCAAAATATTTCTTTTCTGACAAATGGAAACCTGAACCCTTTGAGCAGTTACTCTCTATTCCCTTCCCTAGGCCTTGACAATTCTTTCTGTTTCTATGGGTTTTATCTATTCTGGATATTTCATATAAGTGGAATCATACCACATGTTGCCTTTTGTGCTGGCTTCTTTCACTTAGAACAATGTTTTTGAGGTCTATTCACTTTGCAGCATGTAAAGAAATACTACTTCATTCATTTTTATGGCTGGATAATATTCCTTTCTGTATATATATATATATATATATATATATATACACACACACACACACACACATATATATCACAATTGTTTATCCATTCAACTGTTTGTTTATGGGCATTAATGTTCTGTTGCTGTGTTCAGTTTTTAATAATGAATAGTGCTGCTATGAACAGTCACATACAAGTGCTTGAGTACCTATTTTCAATTAGTTAGTGTATATATGTATAAATATAATATGTGTGTATGTATATATATGTGTATATATTTTTGTTTTGTTTTGTTGTTGATGCTGGAGTTGGAACTCAGGGCCTCATGATTGCTAGGCAAGTGTTCAACTACTTGTGCCATGCTTCCAGCCCTTTTTGCTTTAGTTTTTTTTCATACAGGATCTTGCACTTTACAACAACCTTGGATTGTATTTCTCTTACCTATTCCTCCTGCATAGCTAGGATTATGATGTGAACCACCATTTCCAATTTGTTCCTTGAGATACAGTCTTATTATCTTTTTTTGCATAGGCTGACCTTGAGCCATGATCCTCCTATTGCTACCTCCCAACTAACTGGAATTATAGACATGAGACACTGTGCCCAGCTAGCTGGTACATTTTTGAGAAGGACAGAAGAGTCAGTATCCTGAAATTTAGAACACTGCTTGGAAATTTGACTGAATATAGACAATTTTCTCATCTTAGGATGCACAGAAAGAGCCAAACTTCAAGGATTTGAGCACTTTTTCCCCATGGAACCGATCACTCATTTTCTTGACAAAAGTGCTTGGACTGACAGTGATGGGGAATTTGATTCAATTGTTCAATTTTGCTGAATGCATCCTTATGAAAATCAATTCTAATCATTTGTCAGATATGTGTTCAAATGTGGATGTAGAAATAAATTTCATTTCCAAGAAACTTATAGATAGTGGGAGGGATATTCAAATCACCTGCTATGAGAACTCACTGTGTTGTGGGCAAGACTGCATGGAGGCTGTGTCTCAAAAAGGAGGAGCAAACGCAACCAATCATGGCAGGTCAAGCAGATTTCCCAGAAGTGAAATTTGAGATCTTCTCAAACGTGATAAACTTCAGTTCAAGTTTGCTGAGCCAGTCCTTCCATATCAATCTCCTGATATAATGTACCTTTTTTTGAAAGTTTTTGTATATAAAAAGGCATATGTTGGGTTGAATATACACACAGACAACTATATCAATAGGTGTGTAAAACATCAGATGGAATTAAACTACAGTAGACCATTGGTATCTCTGAGTCTCTGGTTCTAAGGAGACCACCTTGGGGAAAATGCTCAGGATGCACAGAGTTCAGTGATATGCTGAGGATACTCCATTAATTTTTCCCATAATGCTGCCCAACTTCTGCTAAAGACCTGGCCACCTTTCAACAAATCTCAAACGGTCATGTTATCACCTAGATTGAACAAATTATGTGCCCTTTTTGGCTTAGAAGGATTCCCATAACTTTGACCTGGCCTTTTGGGGACACATTTGCTTTTTGTGGGGCAGACTTTCACACAACTAAGGGCAGGGAAACACTCAGTAGGTCAACAATGATTTAGATACAACTAATGACAATGCAGGACTGACTGAGAGCTGCTCCACATCCCCACGTGTAAAGTGCATGGGGATTTAAAATTTTGTTTTAGAAATTTTTATGTATTTGTATATTTATGACCATGCCTGGTCAAAATGGCATGTAATAAATCCACAAATAAGGCAGGCTTACTAGATACACACTGTTTTCTTAAACTGCTTTTGCACTTGATTTTATTGTGATGTTTTTCCTAAGATTTATGCATTAGCCTGACTAAGAAAGGTGTGAAAGTTATCTTATGCAAAGAACAGCAGAGTGGGTAAAGTCAAGAAGATGGGAAAGAACATGGTGTATCCCAAACCTTAGAGAATTCAGTCTTTCTGTAGAGGGATACAGGAGTTAGCATCCAAACTTGATAAGAGGTGAAAGTAGAAACACCTGATGAGTCTATACAGCATGGTGCTGGATTTGAATGATTTTATGAATGTCAATCTGCTTTGTAAGAATTTGCATTCTCCTTCTTGCCTTCTTATGCTTACCTTTTAGGTTCTGAGTGAATCTTCATGTAAAACAGATTTTAAGTTCTTCCCAAAGAAACTGTTTCATCTTGTTTGTTTCTTTTCTTGTGGACTTGCCCAGATACAGCCCTGAATTGAGCACAAGTGCCCACACTTGTCTAGTTCAGCACTGCTGTGCAGTGACTTTGTCATAAGCACTGTGGTGCAGTGTTGGCTGTAAACGGATATAGAAGACAATATCTGTGTCCTAATGGGATCCAAATTCAAAGGAAGATACATAGATATGGAAATACAGATTTAAATATCATACAGTTAATTTAGAACTGTGAATTATAACCCTCAGTCCCCAAGACTGTTGAGGTCAGGTAAGGCTTCTTGAAATAAATGAGTTCAACTTATTAATGATAAGAAAACAGAACATTTTACACAAAGTATCAAGCAAAATAAAGATGGCCAGGTTTAGAAAAAGAAGAGCTGTATTATCTTTTTGGCACACATCATGTCGGAGGATGCAGGGGGAGGAATTGGAGATCCTAATGTGCAGTGCTAAACAGTTTGCGTGTATTTCTTTGCTGGTTATGAAGCCACCAAATAATGTTTAAGGAAGATGGAAATGATTAGACAGTATGTATTTGAGTACAGAAAGATTCTGGTAGAGAAGACTAGTTAATAGGCCTTTATAATACTCTGTAAAGTAGAGAAGATAGGGCATGAGCAAGAGCAGTGACTGTGATCAAGATGGAAAGGAGAAGACTGAATTCATGAGTGTTTATAATTAAAACCAGAAGAACTTAATGATAAAAGGAACTCATTTGAGAGAAGAAAAGAAACAATTGTATATTTTTACTATGGGTAATAGGAAAATGCCTATGCTACAAGCTAATGAAATTGAGAGAGGACTAAGAGAATCCAAGGGAAAATGATGAGTGCATTTTATTCATTAGAAACTTCCAAATCAATAGCAAACATGTACTTCAGAAACAGAGGGAAAGTTGGTACTGGAGAAACAGACTTGGGAATGATCCAGTTGGATTATTGCAATCAGCATTCTAAAGGGATAAAAAGGATATGAAACATGGTGAGTTGATAATTGTATGGGACAACAATAATGGAAAAGGTTGCCAAGCAATAACCAGACCATTAAATGTAGAGACAAGAATGAATCAAGAAGGACCATCAAGTACCATACAGATGTCCACTTAAAGACTGGAGACAAAGTTATCCTATGAAATTCCCCAGTGCTGTGAATTCTTAGGAGATTCAAATAGGCTGAGGCCACTGATAATGACAATGATATGATGGAAATAAATAGGAATAATTAATATGACAGTTTATTTTGTGTGTAAATGTGACTGTGCCTTGAAGCACCCAGAAACAATTACACATTATTCTAGGTGTGACTGTGAGGGTGTTTCTGGATATGATAAATTTTTAATTTGGTACACTGACTAAAATGGATTACCAACCTCAATATGATTGTGTGTAATCCAATTTATTGAAGGTTTGAATAGACAATATTAGTGTGCCTATTGCTCCTATTTCTCTGTAGAGTCCAGACTAATACAGATTTTAGTACCAGAAGTGGATATTACTGTAACAAATACTTAAAAATGTAGAACTGGCTCCACAAATGAGTAATGGGTAGAGGCTAAAAGAATTTTGAGATGCCAACAACAACATACTCAAATTGCTGAGAAGGGATGTTTAAGGTGGTTGTGGTATGAGCCCGGAGAGAAGAGAAAGGAGCTATGGAGAAAGCCTCCCTCTTCTCAGAGAACACATAAATAACCATGAACAGATTACTGGTAGAAATACATAGATAGTAAAGAGGTCTCGGGTGAAAATAGCAGCATGGTATTGGAAATGGAGGAAGAGTAATCCTTGTTATTGAGTAGCAAAGGTCTTGGCAGAATCGTGTTCATGTTCCAGTGCTTTGCGCATGGTAGAACTCGCATACAATGAAATTAGTTTATTGTTTGAGCAGATTTCTAAGCAAAGTGTTAAAGTGGTTTGTTTCCTCCTGATTGTTTATGATAAAATGCAAGAAAGAGAAATGAATTGAAGACAGAATTACAAGGCAAAAAGAAATCAGAACTTAAAGACTTAGAATATTCTTAGCCTATCCATATCCATATTGGAAAAATTGATAAAGTGTCTTGGAGAGAGAGCTCTAAATAATGTGTGGCTAAAAAAATCACTTGATAAGGTAGAGTGAACTAAAGACCTAGTAGCTACTCCTACAGAAACTTTGCCAATGTCAACTGAGGAACAGAGATAGATCAGAATGAAGCATGGCCATTGGACTTACTATATATTATAGCACTGGCCCACAGGACTACTCGGCTATGAACATACACTGTTCAAGGAAAGGGAAAGTGATTCAGAGATAATCAGTACAGCTCCTCTGTTTCAAACGGTGTATGGGGGACTTCTTAATTTCAACAGGGCAAATGACAGCTATGTGCAGGCTTGTGATATGACCCCTGCCTGGCAGAACTGACAAGGTGGTCCATCACCTCGATAGGTCCAGAAGACAGAACCACTTCCCCAATTGGTCCAGAGGACAGAGGAAGAAGCCTAACAAATATTCAATGATATTTGCCTTGTTAGGTTTTCAACTTGCTTGGGTGGGACCTCTTACCTCTTTCTGCCTTCTGTTTCCTCCCTTTGGAGACAGGAATGTTTATTCAATGCCTATTCCACCACTGATTTGTTGCATTTGACAAATTTACAGCTGAGGCACAATTTTGCCTAGGATAAAACAACCTCAAGCTTTATCCATTTTTGGCTTAGAAGGTATTTCAATGAGACTTGGGAGTTTAAACTTTGATATTGGTGATGGAATGAGTTAAGACTTTTGAGGCCATTGGGACTGAATGAATGTATTCTGGATATGAGGACACGCATTATGGGTGACAAGGATGGAATGTATGGATCGTATATTATGTTTTCCCAATATTCATATGTTGAAATCCTACTCTTCAATGGGATGTTGTTAGGAGGTAGAGCTTTGGCAGATAATCAGGTTTAGATGAGGTCATGAAGGTGAGGCACCCATGATGGAGTTAGTGTGCTGATAAGAAGGGGAAGTGACCAGAACTCTCTTTCTCTCTCTCTCGCTCTCTCAATCTGTGTGTGTGTGTGTGTGTGTGTGTTATGCGAAGACAGGGCAAGGACACACAGCCACCTGCAAGGCAGGAAAAAGGTTTTGCTGAACCAGATTGACCTGGCACCTATCCTCAGACTTCTGGCTTCTGGAACTGTGAGAAAATGAAAGTCTGTTGTTTAAGTCACCCAGTCTATGTTATTTTGCTATAGAAGCACAAACTGACTAAATCAGCTAATATTTATGTGAATTTGTCATATGCCAGCCACAGTCCTAAACATTTAACAAGATTTATCTTTAAGTTTCTTCATTTGGATTTGAGTTAATTTTAGACTGTTAGTCAGCCTTGTGTTATTACAATAAAATAACTGAGATAATTAATTCACAAAGTACCTTACATTTGTTTCAGCTCCTGTTAGATTGAAGGTCTACATTTTAAAAAAAGTCATTCGCACTAATGACCAAAGATAGGGTAGATATTGTAATAAAAAGGCATTAGGAAATTATGGGAAAATGTCCTAAGTATTATGAAAAATCAGTTTAACAAAATACTTTTCATTTTTCTGGGTTTTCTTTTATTTTAATTATATTATTCTTTTTAAATATCAGAATTCAGTGGTGTGTTTTAAGAAATCCAACTCTGTACAAATCTATCAAACGTATCATTTATAAAAGCTGATTTATTTAAAAGGGAGTATTTGTTTCATAAAAGTTTCTTAGCTTAGCTGGATTGGTGCACTAAAACAGTTTTGGGGAGGTCCTTAATTATTTCTTAGGGAGAGATGGGTTTTAAGAGTTATCAAAGGGCAAAAATTACAATGATTTAGTTTAGAAATCTTAATTGGCTTTATCTGTGATTCTGTAATTGGCCACTACCTCTTTCCATAAGATAGAATAAGAGTTCCCATTAGCTAAGCAGAAGAGGTTGGCTTTAAAGGCAGGAAAGGACTGAAGAAAGCAGAAACAGAACAGAAGCAGGCTGGTCATTTCAAAGTTACTTTCTTTATAAGACAGGACAGGGAGACAGAAGAATAGAAAACAATGGTTAACATTGGGTTACTTGAGGTTACCCTCTATGTAAGGAACCAAATCAGAGGGAACATCATTACCATGCAGACTGAATCTGGCCTGCTGGGGAAATTTGTGTTTTCTTTCTGTTTTGATTTCAGATCAGATAACAATTTAGCTTCAGTTTTGGTGACATGGAAGTTTAGTATGTGCGGCTCCATTTTGAGTTTTTGTTGGATCTGTTGTGGTCCAATGCTAAAGCCTAGTCCAAAGCAGCAGCTCTTGTGGTTATGTCAGAGAATAAAAATTGCAACTGTTCCAGGAATCAGGGAAGGGAGGATAGGGGAGAGCATTGTAGGGGTGAATTCAAGTATGATATATTTGATGCAATGTAAGAACCTTTGGAAATGCTACAATGTACTCTCATCCAGCATAACAACAACAAAAATAGCAACAACACAGTGATGCTTCAATGGAAGCTATTCTGGTCTGGTGGCAGCTGCCCTCTGTTTCTCAAACCTTCCTGACTAGGTCACAACTGTGTTCCTGACCATTGTCTATGCTCCAATCTCCTCCCACCTTTGGCCTTTGCTTGGCTTGTCTACTAGTTTCCTTTCACCCTTTCCTTTTGCTTCCAGAGTGATTGATCCTCATTCTCAAAAGCTGTTATTGAAGTTTGCTCCTTGCTGTTGGAATCTCGGTTCTCTTTTTATTTAACACATGCAAAGGCCAGCTTTATTTTTATTCATTGTTTTGGGCAGTACTGGGACTTAAACTCAGACTTTATGCTTGCTAGCTTGCTAGGCAGGCAATCTACTTCTAAGCCCTGCCTCTAGCTCAATGTGTTCAGCAGTATGCATTAAATGGCTCACAAGGAGTCCAGCTTCTTTTTTGCTAATGAAAAGATTTTGAAATTATCTATCACTAAGCATGGTTAACATTTTAATTTCATTGAACTGAAAATTTGATTTAAAATTCAGTCTGCTTGTGTTTGCATGTGGGTTGTACACTCACAATTTGTACCCATAATGTTTCTCTAATTTTCCTGAGATCTTGATCATT
This sequence comes from Castor canadensis, assembly GCF_047511655.1. NCBI lineage: Eukaryota > Metazoa > Chordata > Mammalia > Rodentia > Castoridae > Castor > Castor canadensis. Next base: position 60,599,871 of record NC_133394.1, read on the forward strand.
GTATCTTTCCAGAGTGTCTTAATACCAACTAGGTATGATCATTCTGTTCATTCTGTGTTCACTGAAGCTAAGTGCAGCAGCATTAGTGTAGCCTGTTATTGGACATTTAATACTACCTAATATTTAATATTGCAGCCATATTTTTTATTTGTGCCTTAAATTTGCAAGTTGTGTTTTAAGGAACGTATTTGTAGAAATTGTACTTTTTTGTTTGCTTTGTTGAAAAGATACTCTTATTAAAAAGATTCTACAGGTCTCTGTGGATATACTTATAAAAAAGTAGTCCAGTTGGGAAGTGTGGCACCAGCCCGTGAGAATATATAGCTTCATTTAGAGAGGATTTTTGGTTAAATAAGAGGATGTCAAGGGATCTTAATTTATTTCTAATAGAATTTGGAGAGGGAGATGATTTTTTATACTAAACTATTTGGAAGATAATCTCAATAAAATATTAATTTATCTTTATGATACCTCTCATTTTATGGACAAATGAAAAGATGGTGTCCAAATATGAACACACACACACATACACACACCACACACACATGCACACACACGTGCATACATACACATATACACCACACACACATGCATACATACACACATACACCACACACACACACGCATACATACACACACCACACACACATGCACACACACGTGCATACATACACACATACACCACACACACATGCATACATACACACACACCACCCACACACATGCATACATACACACATACACCACACACACATGCATACAAACACACAGCACACACACATGCACACACACGTGCATACACACACACACCACACACACATGCACACACACGTGCATACATACACACACACCACACACACACGCATACATACACACACCACCCCCACACACGCATACGTACACACACCACACACACACGCACACACAAACACATACACACACTAGGCCTTGCAGAGAAACCCAGAAAGAATGCAGGTGGAACAGAAAGAGAAATTGAAAGCTGCACTTTATGTAAATAGTGGTGCCATTTCCCACGTGAATGAGGAGCAGCTTTATAAAGAGTTTATAGCACACATTGGATAGGAGGAGTTCATTAAATTCTCTACAACTAGAACAAATTTTAAGAGCCATAGCAATTGTTTAGGAGAATCTTAAAATGAAGCAGAAACAGAACAATTGCAGTTGGAGAGCAAAGAACACTTCACTTCCTGAGAGCAGATAGCAAAAATTCTAGCAAGTCTCACATCAAATATGATAGGTGTGGAATACAAAAAAAGTCAATTTGCTATAAAACTCCTAGATGATAAAAACAATGAAAGAAAAAGAACTCGACATAAAACATTTTCATAGCCTCTACATGCAATTAAGAATATAACCTGACCCTTAGTTTGAAACAGTTGAAGGAAATGGCAGGAGCACACATTTCTTATAAGGTTTTAGACATACACATAATCATTCTCAATAAAACATTTCTCCCCTCATTCCATAGCTTGGACTTAGTTGATATTTGTGTTCTAACACAGGATTTCACAAAGAAAAGGCAACATCCTCATAAGTGTTTTAGGTTTAGAGAGGGACAGCAACTGACAAATTGAAGCAAGGTTCTGACCAGAGTGATCACAAGTGACAAGTCCTCCTCCAACCCTTTCTTTAAATTAGGGGTCCTGAATGGTGACTCGTCTGTGTGTTTGCTCCTCTTTAGCCTTGCTTCTCAAAGTAAGTTGAATTTGCCTGTGTTTGCAATGCTGTTCTCAGTATGCGGATTCTTTTTATCTCATATAATTACGTCAATTTCCAATTCCTATGCTGCTACATTATATCATTACATCATTGCATTACACATAATTTAAATAAGTGTCCTCAATGCATAATTCAGCTTTCATGGTTTCTAATGTGCTTTTCTTAGAATTTAGAGTTACTACAATAAATCTAGTCAATTTTTTTGTAAAAGCCTTTATGATTTTTATAATAAAAAGATATTCAGAATGTGGTTGTGTTACAAACATGCTCACAGAGAAAACAAAAGTTGGCATCACAGTTAAAAATTTGTAGAACATCGAGGTCATACTCATTAGCAAAGTGCTATTACACATTAATTTATAGAAAGTGACAGTATGTAGATTACATGCTGAGGAACTGATATCTAAATAAGAGGTTTATGGTTTGAGGGGGCTTTTATTACAGCTGGTTAGAAGAAACTGAGAGGCATTTCTGGACCAACAATTGACATTTTAAAAGGATGTAGAAAAAAAGATAAATTCTAACATGTGCTAAAAGTGCCTTTTTATAATTTGGATAAACAAATACATTCATTAAGACAATGCAAAGTTGTGAAAGAGGGACCAAACACACTTGGATTTTTTTAGCTGGAGACTTGTATATATTTGAATTAAATATTTCATTACATAATTTTCATGAGTAAACTTAAAGAAAGTGTTATCTCTATTAATACCTGTTTCCTTCTAATAAAATCTCTCAGTTAGTGAGACTTTGTTTTTCAATCAAAGTTGTCTTGAGTGATTATTATACATGGTTAATGCTAGGTTTGCGATGGGATGGGATCCAAATATAAATGCAGTAGCCCTGTCCTGGGTAGAAAGAGAAAAACACATGCATATTTACTTAGAGCTAATTAACATTTGAGCACTTCTCAAATTATTTTGGTCTTAGGACTTATTAAAAATTATTGAAAATCCTAAAGAACTTTTATTTGTATAGCCCAGATCCATCAATATTTACCACATTAGAATTAAAACAGTGGAAGGTAAACAAAAGCACACAATAGTAACACATTCCTTTTACTAGATGGGAGTCTTATTCCAAGTCATATGGCCTCTAGAAAAAGATAATGTATGTACACTTCTGAGAAAACAAGAGTAAAGCAGGCAAACAATATCTTTGTATTATCAAGAAAAATGTTCTTGAATTCGGGAAGTCTGTAAAAGGCTCTGGAGGATTCCCACACTTTGGCAACCAATAATCTAGAGAACAAAGTTTTAGAGGCTCTGGTGGAGATGCATTCAAAGTTCCATAGGGATATAGAAGAAGGAGGCAATTCATATTAATTAATGTTAAAATTATTTATTATACCATATTGTTAAAATTTGTTTCCAGCTGAGTCTAGATTGTGAAAAGCAAACAAAATAAATAGTGATATTAGTTTTGCTAGTGGTTCACTTCTAAAGTAAAGGCATTCCCCTGCCACCTGGTGGCAATGTATCCTAGTTAAAGATGTAGTTTTTTTTTTTTGAATTTTTTATTTTATTCATATGTGCATGCAATGTTTGGGTCATTTCTTCCCCCTTCCACCACCCCCTCCCTTACCCCCCCACCCCTTCCCTCTCCCCCTGCCCCCTCGCTAGCTGGCAGAAACTATTTTGCCCTTATCCCTAATTTTGTTGAAGAGAGAGTATAAGCAATAATAGGAAGGACCAAGGGTTTTTGCTAGTTGAGATAAAAGATAACTATACAGGGAGTTGACTCGCATTGATTTCCTGTGCATGTGTGTTATTATTCATTTATTCACATGTGCATACATTGTTTGGGTCATTTCTCACTCCTGCCCCCACCCCCACCCTCTCCCCCTCCCCCCTCGCTTCTGCCTGGAACCTTCTGCCTGGAACTCCAATTCCGTTAAGAGTAGAAATAAGCAATAATAAGAAAGACATAGCATTTTTGCTAGTTGAAATAAGGACAGCTATACAGAAAGATTTCTAGCATTGATTTCATGTACAAATGTGTTACAACCAAGGTTGATTCATCTCTAACTCATCTTTACAGTGGTTCCTGATCCCCTACTCGTGTTGACCTCTGTCACTTTAAGGTTTCTGTATTAATTCCTCTGGAGTGGGGACATCAAATGCTTTCATGTTTTGGGTTTTCTATATAACCCCGTACCTCCCGTATATTTTCTCCCCTTGTCTTGTAAGCCAAGTCCTACAACATTACTGTATTTGCCCTAGATCTAGAGACAACATATGAGGGAGATCATGTGATTTTTGGTCTTCTGAGTCTGGCTAACCTCGCTCAGAATGATGTTTAAGGTGGAGTGTTTTTGAGGGAGGTACAATTATATGATATCTAAATCCAGATTTAAAGATTTTGAATGTTTAGTCTACCATTAAACACTATAAAATTATACTTGGAGCCTCTGAAACAAGTCAACTTAATGCAAAATCATTCCCTAATGCAATAAAAACAAATATGTTTAAGCTCAATTATGTTTTAGAGAACCAATAATTATGGAAATTTTCACAGTGCTTTGAATGTGAAGCTCAGTATTTCAGGGTGGCAAAAAGAAGAGCTTGCTTTGTTTTCTTGTAATATATTTCCCTGTTGTAAAGTCAAAAAAGTTAAGGGGAGTCCACAGATGCTACTGGATTCAGGTTTTATAACCTGTTGAGAGGGGCAAGGAATGTATGTTTGGCTCAGTCAGTACCCAGGCTCTGATTCTTTCTCCATTCAGGCAAGACCTAAGGGACACGAGGATGCTGCAAGCTAAGCATCTGCACACCAGCACCTGGATACCTGGAGACTGAAGCAGGAGTGTGATGGATGCTGAGAGGAACTTTGGTCCTAAGAAACACGAGGGAGGATGTAGATTTTCCTCATGATAGTCCCCATTTTTGACTTAAAACACAACTATGCTCCTTAGGTTCTGTTTTCCCACAGAACAATAGGAGGGAATCTTTATTCTTTCTTGAGGTAATTTTGAGCTTTTATGAATCAGTGGAGTAATAATTGATGACTTGCCATCGCTTCTAGCACTCCTCACAATGTTGAGGGCACAACATAGCATAGTGCATTGTTTGTCAAAGTATGTGGGGACCTCACAAAATACAGGAGCTTGGATAGTTTTAAGGCAATCAATTTCCTGATACTTTACTTCCACGTGTGCTTTTTCCCTTGCCAGAAAGCAAGACTAAGTTCACAAAAGTTCAAGAGTTACTTTATAAAGGACATGCAAATACCTTCATCTTTTACCTTACCAAGGTGGATTTAAAAGTGTAAACATATCTGACAAGGTGGGGATCTCTATCAATGTTTAATCACAGAAACATGAACCTTACCGTGTTTAGTTTTCAGTCTCTCAGCTCAACATCCATTGTTGTTAAGTGATAAAAACTGGTATTCTTTTGCCCCCTAAGAAGTGGTGCATCTGCATATGTGGTATAGAGGTGCAGGGAATAAACTCACTTTTGAAAACAAGTTTGATTCTTTCATTTTCTGACTGTTTTCAAAAAGGTCATGGCTTCAGAGGAATAACCCATTGAGGAAAAGCTGAAGGAACATCAGTGGCCAATATTAAATGCTTAAAATAACCTTTCAATATACTTAAATATGGAATTCCTTTCCACTCTCCTCTATATTATGTCTACTATCTCAAACCAGCCAAAGAATAGAGAGTAGGAAATCTTTGTTTCAGTAAATACTAAAATTTTCAAAATATATTGAAAAAATCCTTGGATAAGATCTTAATGTAATTTATTTCCAACTTCATATATTTCACTGAATTAAGTAATAAAAATGATTTTCCAAGCCATGTCATATGTGATTTATTTTAGTTATCATAAATTCTTCTTTTACATGAAACATAAGAAGTTAAATGTTTTCTATTTCCTCTTAAGAAAAGTTAATATAAACTGATATAGATTTCAGATTATTTCTGTTATCTATGACAGATTTTGTTTCAGATTGTGCATGGTATTGTTTTTAATGAGTTGGGTCTCATTATGTTGTGGTGTCCCTGCTGGTCTTGTTCCTTAGGCTGAACTGTGTCTCCCACCTCAGCTTCTGCAGATGCTAGGATTATAGGCATGTGCTATCATGCTCAGCTTCAGGTTATTTGTCGAAGGATGTTTTAACCAAAACTTTTGCCATGTAAGATAGTAATAGTGCCACCTCAGAGGGCAGATTTATTTCTGACCAAGATACAAAGATAATGTCCCTCTGTGGGGAAAAGGTTGGGCAGGTCCTCCTTAAAAGATTGGGGATTTCCCAGGTTTGAGACTTCTCAGCTATAACAAAAATTTACTGTTTACATCTTTTCTGGGTATGACTTAGTGGGCAAGGGGGTCATCATGAACACTGCTTACTGTCTGCTGTGCCTAAGAAAGGACTTTTTCTGTGACCCAGGAGTCTTGTGTCTTCTGCCAGCATCCATGAAACTGAGGCAGACTCACTTGTCAGCTTGAAAGCCTCAGACCTCTCTGGTTCTTGTCAGGATAAACAACTCATGGGGGAGGTGCAATCCCAAGGAGTGATGGGAAAGGAAGAACAAGATAAGGAAATACTTGTTGTAGCACTGGTCACCATAACTAACCACAAAGAGGCAGAGCAGGTTGCTTAGCAGTCACAACCACTCTGCATTTTAGACTTTTCTGGAAAGGTGAAAAGGAGGAACTTCAGTTCATAGGAGTTCATAGATGAGAGAGAAAAGAGGGAATTTTCTATGTCTCCTTCCTTACCCTTCTCTCCATGTTAAGAATTACCTTGGTGTACTTCCTGCAGAATTTTTGGGTGCATTTAGGTGGCTGCTCAGAAAACCAGGTCCTATGCTTTGAAGTACAGTGTTACATGTAAATGTGAAGGATGGACTTTGTACAAATAAAGTGCTGACCAAGACAGTGAAAGGAGAAAGTAGAAAAGAGAATTTGAGAAGGTATATGGGCTTGGCATTTCAGGATAATGGGTAAAATATCCATTTAGTGTATGTCAAATGGTTCTTAATTCTTGCTTTCAATAAAGTTGAATGTATGAGCTAAGCAACTAGGAAACCAGACCCACAAGAAATAAAATTGATGATTCTGCTCGTGAGAAATGTTTATAAAAGGCTTGTCTGTAGAAATAGAAAAGAGACAGATGAATGTCTACAGCTGGAATGTGAAGGGGAGTGAGTTCAGATGGGACAAGGGATGGACACATCCTAAGGTTTGACTCTGGTTATGGTTACACAATTCTGCAAATATATTGGAGTTGAAACATTAGCCAAGTATGTTATAGAAATTGTAAACAAAGACTTTCAAAAATGAACATTAGAAAAATAGTTCTATTGTTTCTGAAAGTCAGAAGCCTGTTGTAAACTCTCACAAGAAAACATATAACCTGCTGTGTGTGGTGGTGGCTGCCTGTAATCCCACCACTAAGGAGGCAGGGGCAGGAGGATGTCAAATTTGAGGCCAGCCAGGGCTACATAGTATCTCAAAAAACAAGGACTGTGGATACATTTCCATGGTAGACCACTTGCTTCGCATGCTTAAAGCCCTGGGTTTGATCCCCCGTGCCACCATCATTCTATCACTTGTCCCTGTCAGTGAATACTAATGGCAGGGAAGGAGGTAGCAAGGGCACAGATGTAACATCAAAATGTTTATAGTGATTACATATGCAAAAAATAATTACAATTGATAAGGAATATACATGGACAGGAATCGCCTGCCTAATTTCACCAGGCCAGAAAAATGAGGTAAATGATAGTAATTTATGTAAGACATCTCTGCTCTTTAGTTACAGAACTTGAACTTTTTTTTGAGACAGAGAAGCTGTGTATCCCAGTCAGGTATCAACCCTGAGATCCTCCTGCCTGAGCCTCCCGAGTGCTGGGATTACAGGCATGCAGTAGCACAATTCGCAATAAAACGTTTTTGCATTTGTAGTGCATCTGTTGTTTTGGCCAATACTGTGCACTGGGAGGGGGATATTTTCTTTATGACAGGACTCAGAGACAACAGGAGGGCAGCCTGATCTAATTGATCCCTGCCAGTGTTCCCATGTTTTGTTTAATGTATTTGGTCTTGTTAACTGAAACTATGTTCATTGAAAACAAGTGTTTCAAAACAAGAAAAGAGTGAGAAAGGAGGGAAAGGGGAAAGACAAGGGGAGAATGAAAACATAGAGGTATTCATAGAGTAGGAGAAAAAAAGACCACAATGAAACAAAATGACTTGGAATGATCTTTGAGTTTACAGGACCTCTTCATTCTAATGTTTCTTCAGTAATTCGGTATTGCTCAGTATGCTGAAGGTAGAAGTCTGTTAAAGGTAGAGGACCTTTTGTATTTTGATTGGTTGTTGCCCTCTAAGAAAATAATCTAATCAAAGTTAGTCTAGGGGATGCCTTCTGGTCCAATCAGAACAAGTCTCCCAGGAGCCCTCATTTGAATACAGTCTATAAAAGCGCTGGTCAGTGCAGCACTCATCCTCTCTGTTCTTTCCTCTGTGGTGTGAGTCTGTGCTATGCTTCCTGGCCTCTGCTATTCTAAAATAGCAGCATCCAGAGGTGTGGAGGGATCAATTCTGCATGGTACCTGAGATGCAGAACTGGGTTTGACTGCTTCCAGAAAAATTCCCAGTGCTTCTCCATTGTCCTCCAACATGTCATCTTGATGAGTCCTGTCATTAAAGTTTGTGAGGGTATCACAGGGAGGTTGTGACCACAGGTCCTGGACACTCCCCTACTGTAGGGTGGGGTAGGGAAGAATAGCTTTCCTTCTGTGTGTGGGTATTTTCCTGGAATAGGTTGCTGGTGGTGCCAGGTCTCCTCTTGGAAGAACTGCCTGACTGCCTTGGCATTTCTAAGTGGGAAGAGTAGCCTTGGGTTGGGCAGGGAGAAAGAGTGGCTCTGTTGGCCACTAACTGTCCATTAGTTGGGTCCCAGATTTATCCTCCTGGGGCCATTCTGGACACAGGGAGTCACCTTGTGTTGTCAGAGAATTAGGCTCAATCCAGTGTGTCATCAACCTACCCGTCAGGTGAGTGAAACACCAAATGGGTTGCCTCCTCCTGTTGGCAGAGGGCACGAGGGCACCCTGACACTTTACTTATTCTTTCTGCATTTGAGAGCTCTCCTTTGGATGTTTTTGTTGTTTCTGGGTCTTGGTTTTCTTTTGTGGAAAGGAGAATGTTAGTCTGGAGGCTTCTGTTACATCCTTTTTGTTGGTTCAGGAGTCATCTTTAAGCTGGCATTGAAGGTCCTCTGATACAGTACCAATAGCATTCACCCAGTACCCAATGAGTTGTTAAATAGATGTCATTTTCCCCCCTGAATTCAGATTCTGCCTCACAGATGAGTCTGCCTCTCCTATGTACAGGCTGTAATCCTATAATTGCTTGAGTAAGTCTCTGAGGGGTGTACTCTGTTGGATTTGTTCATCTAACCTCATGTAAAAAATAATTAGACCTTGTATTTCTTTTTCATTCTAAATTAAATGGGAATACCAAATCCTGTTACTGATGCTTAGTCATGGTCACTTATGATGTTTCTGCATTTGAGCATTAACGTCACTTGTGGTGAATTTGGTTACATACATTTGTAGTATGTTAACACTTTGGACACCTTAATATATATTCTTTCTTCTGAAATATGTTTTTAAAACTTTGAACAGATTTAAGCATTATATATTTAGGTCCATGTAACTGACAGAGGGCAGGGGCTATTTTCACAATTATATCCAAATGTGTGGCATTTAATTGGTTAAAATGTTGAAATGAAATATCCTTATTTGTGGTTTGGCTTTAAAAAGTCAATTTCAGGTTCCATCCATTGAGGCAATGGGAGATCCAACTGTGCATGTGCTGAGGCTGCAAGCTTCTTGGCATATGCTACATTTTATCATCAGATTTTACTTATAAATACATAAATCCAAGTTCAATATGATATCAACACAGTAACAAAAGATAATTAAATCTCAATCATGGGGAGCCTCTTCTAAGCACAGAACTCAGTGCACCTGCACTGGTCACACACCCAAGATCCTGGCCCCATATCTTCACTTTAATTGACTAATTTACACCCATCTACAATGTGAGTTCCTACACACAAACATATTGGATATTTGAAAAACTTGAACATTTTATTTTGGGATGAAAGTAAATGAGAGTTTTTCAATTTTAATTTTCTTGATCCATTTCAAATGCACTTACCCTATAAGAAAGTCATTTGGATCTTTGTGTTCTATATTTTAAAAAGTTTGAAGGAAGGTTTGAATTTTCAGTTTAGATAACATTTCCATAGCTCTTGTGTGCACACACATGAACATACACTCCCTCCTTATGTCCCTTTCTCCTCACTCCCTCCAGGGTCTCATGTAGTCCAGTCTGTCCTGGAACTTGCTGTATAGCCCAGACTGGCCTAGAACTCCTGATGTACTGGCCTTCTGTGAGTGTAGGCATGGGTCAGCACACCCAATTTCCACATTCTTCTAATAGGCTTCTATCTACCCTTTTTAAAAAGCATTTTTCCCTATTGAGCTAGGTGGGGGTACATTACGGCATTTACATAAGTTCTTACACTATGTCAAATATATAATACTTGAATTACACCCCTCCACCGTTCTCCTTTATCTCCTCTTCACTCATTCTTGGAACAGTTTCAACAGGTATCATTTTTCCATGTACATATATGTGTACATAGTATTTGCACTATATTCACCCTCCCACACCTTTTCCCATCACCTTCTCCCCCCCATAAACCTTAAATTTTAAATTTCTACATATATATCCAGAATGTAGGAAAGTATGGTAGAATGGAAAGTATCACAAATATATGTGCATAATACATATATTTATTTATATACCAGTTACTGATTTTATTTTTAATAAAAAGGGAAAATAAAATATAGTACTCCAAAAATAGTAATGTTATAATTTCTAGAATCATTGGTTTACTTTACTTTTTCCTTACATTTCTGAATTTTGCACATTTTCTAAAATAAGCATAGGTAACTTAACTACACAAATGCAGAGAGTCCTAGCCACCATATGGCCAAGTGCAAATTCCATCATGCTCTGAAATTCTCTATGTTCCTTTATAATTAATCTACCTCCATATTGCCAGACCCTGGCAACCCCAGATTTCTTTTCCATTCCTGTGGCTTTGCCTTTCCAGAATGTCATAAAAGAAGAATTGTTCAATATGTAGCCTTTTTGAGTCTGGCTTCTTTCACATAGCACAATATGTTAGAAGTGTTCTATGTTCTTGTGTACATCCATAGTTAACTTCATCTTTTGCTAAGTGGTATTCCATTGTATGGACACACAGTTGGCTTATTCATTTAAAAGTTGAATATTTTGGTTTGTTCAAGTTTTTGGAGATTATGAATAAAGCTGCTATAAACATATCTCTATACTTTTTAATCTGATCATAAGTTTTTTTTTACTTAGATAAATACTGAGAAGCAAGATTGCTGGGTCATATATTAAGTGTATGTAGAACTTTATAAGGAACTGACAAACTGTCTTTCAAAATGGCGATACCATTTTTGATTCTCATTAGTGGTTTATGAGAGTTTCAGCTCCTCCACTTTCTTGCCAGAAGCACTGGCTATTGCCAAGTGTTGCTGTATGTATCTGTATTCTGATAGGTGTACAGTATAATCCCTGCATGTTTCTCTAGTAGGTTACCAGGCTGAGCATCTGTTCATATGTACATCTTAGGAGAAATGTCTGTTCAAATCTTTTGCCCATTAAAAATGTGGCAGTTTGCTGATCATTGAATTGTTATTTGCACTTGCAATGAGATTCAGGTGCTGCTCTTGCTCTGTGCCATTGGGAGTAGCTCCAACCCAGCACAGCACTCCTCAAACTTTAGTGTCTGTTAAAGCCACCCGGGTAGATCTGGTGGGTCTTGGGTGATCCAGGGATCCTGCGTTTCTAACCATATCCCACAAGACTCTGAATCTTCTGTGATCACAGTTTGAGCAGGAAGGGCTTTGGGGAATGAAGGATTCCAAAAAAGGGTTACTTGTCAGAAATGGAAAGATGAATATTTTTTCCTAAAAGATAAGGGGTAGAGAAAAATAGAAGGGAAGGGAAGGAGAAGAGGGAAGGGTAATTTTTGCAAACAGTAAAGCAGGAAAAAAAATAAGGAAAAATGAGCCACATCAGGTTGAAGGAAAAAGGAAATTAAAAATTTGGGGGTCAGGGGTGAGCCTGGAGGGGTCCGCCACAGTCATGTTACAAGGGACATCTTTGTATTTATTTCCTTTGGGCAGAGATTCATTGGAATATTTCACTCAGGAGAGTAATACAATCACATTGTCAGTACAGAAATACATCTCTGGCAACAGAATGAAAAAGCAATTGGAGAAAAGAATGGAGGCTGTAAATGGAGAGGTTATTGCAGTTGGGCAAAGAGATGAAGGGTGCTTGAATGAAGGCAGTCACAATGAGGAGAAAGAGGAAGAGCCACATTAAGAGGTGTGTTGGAAGAACTCTCAACATCACTAGGTAAATTTGGATGTAGGAAAGATAGGAGAAGGGTAGAAGGGCAATGGGGTGATGTCATTTACCAGGACATGGAATGAAGGTTAAGGACTAAGGTTTGTGTAGAAGATGAGTTTCATCAGATCTGCTGAAGCTGTGATCCTTCTTGTATCTTCACCCGCAAATGTCTAGAAGAGCTTTTGTGAGCACATGGAGAACAGCAGAAAAATAGTTTGAGGTCATAACTTACAAGTACTCAGACCCTAAATGGTAGCTGAAAGTGAAGTTCCCTGATGAAATCTCCTCAAACTACAGAAGAGAGGAGAAAAGCCCCAAAGATATCATCCAAGAAGAACTCACACTTAAGAGAGATAAGGGGGAAAATCCACGGAAGGAAGGGGGCATTTCTCCCACTAAGGGAATGTATTTTAATTGGAAATTCTGTGAGGAAAGAATAGCCAGCCCAAAGTGTTGATTTAAAATTATTTCTTTCAATATCTAACATGTGTTTTCCTTCCTTATAGGCAGTGGATGAACAAAATATTCTCATTTTCCCAATTTTTCTAAGGTAAAAGATAATATTCATTAATGCATGTTTTGCTCTTTGGTTTGTGGAAGGTCGTTTATGCTTTGTTTTTTCAGTCTTTAATTGCTTCTCAATAGAGAGCCTATAAAGGCAAAATATGATTTCTTCCTGTGTTTCAGCATCTGTATTTAATAACTGAATGTCTGTAAACAGAACCAGGCAATTCAGTAATTATGCAATTACTAAAGGTCATTGTCAGTATGAGCATATTTCATTAGATGCAAACTTTGCTGCTTTATTACAGATACTTTAGAAAATGCACTGATCCATACTAGAAAAAAAAGCACAGATTTACTATATAGTGATACCAAAAGTTCGCAACTTGTTTAAAAATGTTTCTCTGTCATTTGATCCTAAGGTGGCAGTAATTGCAGGCATGTGGTGGGGGTCTGACTTAGTGCTTCCACCCCAACCTAGTGCAAGGACCAGGTTGAGTCCTGTGCTGCAGAAATGTATTTTCGGATGTAAGAGAGTCCTGGACACAGGCTCAGAATTCCTGTTTCTTCTATTTCTTAGATGCTACTCATACTTGGATATGTTGGCTTATTTTATTTCAGCAAATTCTTTCTTGGATTTCTAATATTACCAAATACAGGAGAAACAAAAGAAAAAAGATAAAACAATGACATACACAGACTATTTCAAAACAATATGAGAGAGCAGTGCACTAGGAGTTTGAGAGCAATTCTTCAGCTAGAAGAAGAAAGGATGGTCAGCATTTCTGGAGGAGGAGAAGCCCAAGATGATTTTTAAAAGAGGAACTTGTGTAGCTAGGTTTTATAGTGGAGAGAAGGTGGTGACTGAAATCTCAGAAGATTGTTCTAGCAAAAATGTACAAAAAAGAGCAGAATGAACAGAAGGGTGTGCTGGGGGAACACTGTGTAGCTTTGTAGTATGGAGAATTAAAATGTAGATGTGTGGTTTGGTTCACGCAGGTCAAGACAGCTGCCTAGGCTGGGATGAAAACTTGGACTTTAGCATACAATTGAAGCAACTTTAAATCATTTTCTTCAGAGTTATTCCTACTATGGAATAAGCTGGCAACCCTTTCCTGATAACTCCTACCTAAGCTGAGTCTCCCTCTCCCCAGGTATGTAGGGTAACCTCTGCTTAAGCAAAATGCTATCTACAGCTGCAAAATGGAAATAGTTTTTAGGAAAACTGGCTGCTGCTCCAACACTGAGCTGTAGAGGGATGAAACTGCTGAGGAGCCTAGCTTTAGTTTGATCCCTGTTCCTACGAAGAAGGGATGCTCTTAGCCACTTCCCTGCTTCCCACTGGCATAGGGCCTTGCTTCTCCTGGCCAGTTCCTTGCTTCCTATTGGTACCAGGTCACATCCAACAGCAGGACACATTCTTGGAGTGAAGGAACATTAGTGGGGCTCCACTTAGGGTTCTAGGCCTGTTTCTCCCCACCCACAGCAGCCTCTTCAGTCTGTTTTGTGTGGTAGGCTCCAAGTTTAGTCGTCAAGTGAATAATGTCATAAAGCTTCCTTATTATTGGAAGACATTATATGAATGCACTTTTAAAACAAGTATTAGACATGTCTTTATTATACATGATAATAATAATAAGCAGTGTTGATGGTAATGTGTAGAAGAATCTCACTTGTCAGTGGACTTGGTCATTTATAAGCAGCTCTTTCGATTTTCACAGATAAGGACATGGACATGTGTCCATATGTCAGCTCTTCCCATTTTCGCAGATAAGGACATGGACAGAAAATAGTGCAATTTGGCTTACTTACAGAAAAATATATATGCAGCTATTTCACTTCAAAGATAAGACATAAAATCAATGTTGAGAACTTTAATGGATGTAGAAGAGACAATTTTCTAATCTCTTCTTCTCAGATGCATTTGTGATCCTCCTTCTCATGTGCCCATGTTGGGTCACAGGTGTTATAACTTGAAGTTTCTTAGTCTTGGTGGACACTTGTCCTTAGGTGAATCACTATTAGTATTCCCCAGTATTCCACAGGTGGTTTTAATTACTTTCCCTGCTCATTTTTAAGACATTTTGATGAAACTGCAAATAAGTATGTTCCTCTAATTGAAAAAGAAAAAGATAAATTGATCCCAGAAGAATTATGCATCTATCTAGTATCTACTTTCACTTGTGTTATCCAAGTACCAAGGTCGTGTATAAGACACATATGCCCCAGCCATGCTCATTGTATAAAGCATTCATCAGTTAGAATGGAAACAGGTAACATTGATGAAATTCTCTAAATCCAACTCTAATCTCCTCTAACTTATAAATAATCAGCCATCTTTTTTTGAGAAACATCAACTGTCAAGTCCATATGTGCTTTTCTAATGGTGTTTGTATGGAAGCTTTTATTTTCTTCATATAAGCTGCCACATTTGTCATGTAACTGCCACCAGCACCTCCATATCATTTTTTATGACTCTTTCCACATTAAGTGAGATTTAAAACCAAGACAAAATAGTAAAAAAGTTAGCCATCATAGAAAAGATTGCTGTTTGTCTACTTTTTGAAGCAGCAGCAAATCAAATGAGTTTTAGATGGACCATTATTTACTGTTCCCTGATGTGTCTGAGGGGCTGGTTGATGTTTTCCTTAGTGTCACCACAACACAGCATTTAAAGCTTCCACTTGAAGGTGATTTCCTGCTTAAAAGAAGATAGGGGAAAAGCAAATTTCTCCTTTGTGTACTGAACACAGAGTTGGAGGAGTATGAGTGACCTAGAACACTTTCTTTTCTGAGACAAGGCACAGCTCATTGTTATAGAGAGGAAACACAGAGGAAAAGAAAAGTCTATGCATGTTGAGGATGTGGAGCTCATCCTTGCAGGTTTCTTTGAAGTCTCTCCTTTTCCTCCTCTGAGCTGCATCCTGCAAATGATGCTCTGAGCATGAGTCATGGAGTGGCCACAATCTTCTGATTCTTAAGGGCTTAACCATCCTGTCCAAGCAGGTCTCCCTTACTATTCTTTGATGTTGCAGTCACTTGTTTTCTTCATATCACTTCCTAGAAGAATACACAAAAAATTCCCCTCCTTTCTTTTGAAGTAAAAGATCCTGACTTCTTACCTGTTTGTTTTGTTCCTGATCATTTACAATGGAACATTTCATACAGCAGGCAATCAATACAAGTTGGTTGAGTTAATGGTAAAAGAAGGGGTTTATAAAATTATTATATCCCCAATCTTTGGTTTGTATTTACCTTCCTGATTTTATATTGCCCATGATAACTGTGCTAGTCAGTTTCTCAGTGGCATGACAAGAAAAACAAGTTAGGGAAGGAAGATTTATTTAGCTCACAGTTTTAGGTCCACCATGGCAGGGAAGGTGTGGTTGAGTAAAGCATCTCTGGGAAGCCAGGACGGTGTATGTGTGTGTGTGTGTGTGTGTGTGTGTGTGTGTGTGTGTATGTGTGTATGTGTGTGTGGAGAGAGAGAGGGAGAGAAGGAGAGAGAGAGGAGAGAGGGAAAGGAGAAGAAGAAGAAGAGGAGAAGGAGGAAGATAAAAGAAGAGGAGGAGGGGAGGGGAGGAGGAGGGGGAGGAGAGAGAGAACATGCCTGTGCTAGTGGAATTTTTTCATCTTTTCCCTTTTATTCCATCTGGGCCCCCAGCCTATGTGATGGTGCTACCCATATTTAGGGCCCATCTCCCTCCTTTGGTTAATCCTCTTTGAAATGCCCTCACAGACATACCCAGAAGTGTGCTTTACTAATCCCCTAGGTGTTTCTCAATCCAATCTAATTAAATTTTATAAAATTACTAAGACAGAGATTCCAAGATGGTGACTAGAGGGAGGAAGCAGAAAGCATGCTTCCTAAAGTAAAATCTTGGAGACATGCTTAAGATACACCTTGCAGGAAAAACCACCAAGAAGAGGCAAAACTCTGACACCCCCAGCCTGTGCATAGCATCCCCATTCCACGTTAAATGGAGAAACCAGGAGGGCTCCTGCACCACCAGATGCCAGTTCCTAATTTGCTTGGGAGAAGCAGACCACCAGGTGAGCTAAGTGGCATGCAGTACTCCCACAGACAACCCTGGAAAAGATTAGCATAGCTCTCTGGACAGACTGATACCCACCCAGGGAAAAAAGAGAAAAAACCAAACTGAATAATAAGCAGCTGAAAAAAAAAGACAAAGAGGGTGGGGCACCCTGAGTTCCTGGGAATGGGGGAGGGGCACTCCCTCACATGAACTGTAAATAAACAAGCTGGCCAGAGAAGGCAGGAGTGGTGCCACCTCCCCCAATGTGCTTGGAGAGGGGAAGGCTTCCAACAGCTGCTAAAGTGTGGCATGTTCCACCAGAGAGTGGGGGAGGGGCACATCCCCATGCAAACTCTAAATAAAAAATGACTGCAATTGCAACAAGCAGGTAGGCCTGTATACTGAAGAAAATAAAAGGGGCATGCATCCAGGAGAACTCTAAATAAACAAAGCCTGCAGGGCTAGGTGAGTGTAAAGCTCATTCCTGAGATCTCAATAAATAAAGCCTGCAGTGGCAGATGGCTGGCAGTAGGTGGCAAGTGAGCTGCAGCCTCATATAGACATTCACAAAGCTGTTCCCAGACTCTTTTTTTTTTTCTCTCTTCCTTTGATGAGACAATGACAGAACTAGGACTGGATGCTGAAGGACTAACTGAAACTGTATTGCATTTGAACTTGGGATTTGTTTATTTGTTTGTTTCCCCTTTGATGAGACAATGACAGAACTACTTCTCAGACACCAACACCAGGACTGGAGGCTGAAGGACTAACACCTAAATTATTAAGACTGAAACTTTATTGCATTTGAACTTTTTTTTTTTATCCTTTCTCTATCTCTTTAATGCCTGTTTAGATTACTGTTGATTAGTACACTATCTCTTCCAGTTTATTTCTTTGGCTCTGTTTTCTTTTTGTTTGTTTGTTTGTTTTGTTTTGTTTTTTTTCCCATTTTCTTTAACTTCTTTGCTTTCCCTCTCCTCTCACCCTTCCATTCTAGATATCACCATTGTTATTATTACAAGCTAGAGAATACTGAATTACACACAGTACAGGGACAGTAACAATAGCAAGGGCAATGATGGGAAGATGGAAAAAAGAGGGAAACCATTTCCCTCCAATAATAAATTAGTACAGGAACCAGAGGGAAATGAAGAAAACAGATATCCAGATCCAGAACCCAATGAAGCCCAAAAGAACAATCTGAAAGAAGAAATCCTGCAATTAATCAATGAGAATTTTACAGAGATGATACTGAATATGGTCAACCAAAATGAACAGGAGACATTCAAGAAATTCCAAGACAACAAAAATAGAGAATTTGAGAAAGCACAAGAACATATGAAGAAAATAGAGAAGCACTGTGTAAACACAAAAATGAAACAAAGAACATGATAAATAAAGAGATAAATTAAATAAGGATGAAAATAGACAGTATTAAAGGGCAAATGACTCAGGATATGGAAAACCTCAGAAAAAAGAATGAAACAGAAATGCAAAACAAAATGGAAGGCCAATCCAGCAGACTAGAACAAACAGAAGACATAATCTCAGAACTCGAAGATGAATGGTAATTAAAGGAAAACTGAAGAACTATTAGTTAAACAACTCAAGACCTGTGAAAAGAAAATGCAAGAACTTACTGACTCCATCAAAAGACCAAACCTGAGAATCATGGGCATTGAAGAAGGAGAAGAGGTGCAAGCAAAAGGAATGCATAATATATTCAACAAAATAATAACAGAAAGTTTCCCAAATCTAGAGAAAACTATGCCCATACAGGGACAGGAAGCCTCCAGAACTCCAAACAGACCTGACCAAAATAGAACTATCCCACAACATATTATCATTAAAACAACAAGTACAGAGACTAGAGAAAGACTATTGAATGCTGCAAGAGAGAAAAAACAAATAACATATAAAGATAATCCTATCAAAATCACAGCAGACTCCTCAACAGAAACATTAAAAACAAGAAGAGCTTTCGGATGAAGTCTTCCAGACACTGAATGAAAATAACTTCAACCCTAGGATACTCTACCCAACAAAACTATCATTCAAAATAGATGGATCAATAAAAGTCTTCCATGATAAGCAGAAACTAAAACAATATATGACCACAAAGCCACCACTACAAAAGATTCTTCAAGGGATTCTGCACACAGAAAGTGAAACCCAACATAACCATGAAAGAGCAGGCAGTACCAAACTACAGGAACAGAAAAAGCAAGAAAGTAGAGAGTAACATTGATTTAGGTACACACAATCAAACCCTCAAACAACTAAGATAACTAAATAACAGGAATCACCACATAGCTATCAATACTAACACTTACTGTTAATGGGCTTAATTCCCCCATCCAAAGGCACCAATTGACAAACAGGATTAAAAAGGAAGACCCAACAATTTGTTGCTTACAGAAGACCCATCTCATCAATAGAAATAAGGATAGGCTTAAGATGAAAGACTGGAAGAAGATTTACCAAGCCAATGGCCCCCCAAAACAGGCAGGAGTAGCAATACTTATCTCAGACAAAGTAGATTTCAAACCTACATTGATCAAACAAGATAAAGAAGGACATTCCATACTAACAAAAGGGGAAACAGCCCAAAAGGAAATAACAATTATCAACCTATGTGCACCCAATGTCAATACACCCAATTTCATCAAACATACACTGAAGGACCTAAAAGCATTTATTAACTCCAACACAGTGGTCATGGGACACATTAACACCCCACTATCATCAATAGATAGGTCATCCAAGCAAAAAATCAATAAAGAAATCCTAGATCTAAAATATACCATAGATCAAATGGACCTTCTTGATGTCTACAGAATATTTTTTCCATCTTCTACACAATACACATTCTTCTCAGCAGCTCATGGAACCTTCTCCAAAATAGATCATAACCGAGGGCACAAAGCAAATCTCGGTAATATAAGAAAATGGAAATTATACCATGCATTCCATCTGATCACAATGCAATAAAACTAGAACTCAACAACAAAAATAAAGACAAAAAACATGAAAACAGATGGAAACTGAATAATTCATTGTTTAGTGAACAATGGGTCATTGATGAAATAAAAGAGGGAATTAAACGGTTCTTGGAAGTCAATGAAAATGAAAACACAACCTACTGGAACCAATGGGACACAGCAAAGGCAGTCCTGAGAGGAAAGTTTATAGCCATGAGTGCATATATTAAAAAGACTGAAAGATCTCAAATCAATAACATAATGATACACCTCAAACTCCTAGAAAAGCAAGAATAAGACAATCCCAAAACAAATAATAAAAATAAGAGTTAATAAATATAAGAGCTGAAATCAATGAAATAGAAACCAGAAAAACCATACAAAGAATTTATGAAAAAAAAAGTTTGTTCTTTGAAAAAATAAACAAAATTGACAGACCCTTGGAAAACCTGACTAAAATGAGGAGAGAAAAACCCAAATCAGTAAAATCAGGAATGCAAAATGGGAGATAACAACAAACAACATGGAAGTCCAGGAAATCATCAGGGACTACTTTGAGAACCTATATTCAAATAAATTTGAAAATCTTGAAGAAATGGAAAGATTTCTACATACTTATGATCATCCAAAACTGAGCCAAGAGGACATTAATAACCTGAATAGATCTATAACACAAAATGCAATTGAAACAGCAATCAAGAGTCTCCCCAAAAAGAAAAGTCCAGGACCTGATGGATTCTCTGATGAATTCTATCAGACCATTAAAGAAGAACTAATATCAACCCTCCTTAAACTGTTCCATGAAATAAAAAGGGAAGGAAAACTGCCTAACACATTTTATGAAGCCAGTATTACACTTACCCCAAAACCAGGCAAAGACAACTCCAAAAAGGAGAACTATAGACCAATCTCCTTAATGAACATTGATGTAAAAATCCTCAACAAAATAATGGCAAACTGAATTCAGCAACACATCAAAAAGATCATTCACCACAACCAAGTAAGCTTCATCCCAGGAATGCAGGGGTGGTTCCACATATGAAAATCAATAAATGTAATAAACCACATTAACAGAAGCAAAGACAAAAACCACTTGATCATCTCAATAGATGCAGAAAAGCAATTAATAAGATCCAACACCATTTCATGATAAAAGCTCTAAGAAAACTAGGAATAGAAGGAAAGTACCTCAACCTTATGAAAGCTATATATGACAAACCTACAGCCAGCATTATACTTAAGGTTGAAAAGCTGAAAACATTCCCTCTAAAATCAGGAACAAGACAAGGGTGCCCACTATCTGTACTTCCATTCAACACAGTACTGGAATTCCTAGCCAGAGCAATTAGGGAAGAAGAACGAATAAAGGGAATACAAATAGGTAAAGAAACTGTCAAAATATCCCTATTTGCAGACAATATTATCCTATACCTTCAAGACCCCAAATACTCTACCCAAAAACTCTTGGACACCATCAACAGCTATAGCAAGGTAGCAGGATATAAAATCAACATAGAAAAATCATTAGCTTTTCTATATACTAATAATGAACAAGCTGAGAAAGAACATATGAAAACAATTCCATTTACAATAGCCTCAAAAAAAATCAAATACCTAGGTACCTAGGAGTAAACTTAACAAAGGATGTGAATGACCTCTACAAGGAAAATTATATAAACCCCTGAAGAAGGAGATTGAGGAAGATTATAGAAAGTGGAAAGATCACCCATGCTCATGGATTGGTAGAATCAACATAGTAAAAATGGCTATACTACCAAAAGCAATCTACATGTTTAATGCAACTCCCATCAAAATCCCCATGACATTCATCAAAGAGGTTGAAAAATCTACCTTAAAATTCATTTGGAAACACAAGAGGCCACAAATAGCCAAGGCAATACTCAGCAAAAAGAACAATGCTGGAGGTATCACAATACCTGACTTCAAAGTATATTACAAAGCAATAGCAATAAAAATAGCATGGTTCTGGCACAAAAACAGACATGAAACCAGTGGAACAGAATAGAAGACCCAGATATGAATCCACACAACTATAACCAACTTATTTTTCACAAAGGCACTAATAATATACGATAGAGAAAAGACAGCCTCTTCAACAAAAACTGTTGGGAAAACTGGTAAGCAGTCTGTAAAAAACTGAAACTAGATCCATGTTTATCACCCTGTACTAGTATTAACTCAAAATGGATCAAAGACCTTAATATCAGACCCCAAACTCTAAAGTTGGTACAGGAAAGAGTAGGAAATACTTTGGAAGTAATAGGTATTGGCAAGGACTTCCTCAATGGAATCCCAGCAGCTCAACAAGTAAGAGAAAGTATAGACAAATGGGATTTCATAAAACTAAAAAGCTTCTGCTCAAAAAAATTAATGCACTCTAAACTGAAGAGACCACCCACAGAGTGGGAGAAAATATTTGCCAGCTACACATCAAAGGACTGATAACCAAAATATATAGGGAACTCAAAAAGCTAAACTCTCCTAAAATTAATGAACCAATAAAGAAATGGGCAAGTGAACTAAACAGAACTTTCACAAAAGAAGAAATTCAAATTGCCAAAAAACACAGGAAAAAATGCTCACCATCTCTAGCAATAAAGGAAATGTAAATTAAAACCACACTAAGATTCCACCTCACCCCTGTTAGAATAGCCATCATTAGCAACACCACCAAAAACAGGTGTTGGCAAGGAT
Source organism: Castor canadensis (assembly GCF_047511655.1). Classification (NCBI taxonomy): domain Eukaryota; kingdom Metazoa; phylum Chordata; class Mammalia; order Rodentia; family Castoridae; genus Castor; species Castor canadensis. Next base: position 60,622,326 of record NC_133394.1, read on the forward strand.
GTTGTGAAATAAGAACCCTTTCACACTTCTGGTGGGAATGCAAACTAGTACAACCACTCTGGAAAAAAATTTGGAGGTTTCTTAAAAATCTAAACATAGATCTGCCATAAGATCCAACAATCCCATTCTTGGGGATATACCCAAAAGAATGTGACACAGGTTACTCCAGAAGCACTTGCACATCCATGTTTATTGCAGCACTATTCACAATAGACAAGTTATGGAAACAGCCAAGATGCCCCACTACTGATGAATGGATTAAGAAAATGTGGTATTTATACATAGTGGAATTTTATGCAGCCATGAAGAAGAATGAAATCTTATTATTCACAAGTAAGTGGATGGAATTGGAGAACATCATTCTGAGTGAGGTTAGCCTGGCCCAAAAGATCAAAAATCATATGTTCTCCCTCATATGTGGACATTAGGTGAAAGGCAAACACAACAAGGGGATTGGATTTTGATCACATGATAAAGCGAGAGCACACAAGGAAGGTATGAGGATAGGTAAGACACCCAAAAAACTAGATAGCATTTGTTGCCCTCAATGCAGAGAAACTAAAGCAGATACTTTAAAGTGACTGAAGCCAATAGGAGAAGGGGACCAGGAACTAGACAAAAGGTTAGTTCGAGAAGAAATAATTTAGAAGGTAACACACATGCACAGGAAAGCAATGCGAGTCAACTCCCTGTATAGCTATCCTTATCTGAACTAGCAAAAACCCTTGGTACTTCCTATTATTGCTTATATGCTCTTTTCAACAAAATTAGAGATAAGGGCAAAATAGTTTCTGCCTGGTAGCATGGGGTTAGAGGGGTAGAGGGAAGGGGCACAAGTGAATAAAAGAAAAAAAATTACTATGACATTTTAGAGGGAAAATTATTTCCTACTTTAAAAAACAAACAAACAAATAACTAGCATCAGAGTTACTTTTGGAAAGAGAACTTTTGCACTAGGAAAATACTCATATGGGAAACTTTGGTTAAGATAGGAGAATGCCAAGGACATGGTTTATACTATTGAAGTGAAATAAAAAACATTGCTGGATAAAATGCTCTAAGTAAGGTGTTAATAGTAGTCTGAGGTTGAGGAAGGGAGTTATACCATGTGATGATGCCCTGGAATATTGGGAAAAAGTATTTAACAAGGCTGGGGTGTGTCTCAAGCACTAGAGCATTTCCTAGCATGTGTGAGGCCCTGGGTTCAACACCTTAACAGTTAAGCAGATGAGCTGTTTCTTGAGGCAGAGTAGCCAACATTCTTTGAGAGCACAGTTATCTAATACCTGGTTTTGACTTGCTCTCAGATAAATCACTTTTTTTTGTTTGCTTGTTTGTTTTGTGGCACAAGGGTTTGAACTTAGGGCCTCTGTTTGCTAAGCAGGCACTCTACCACTTGCACTTCTCTACCATCTTACATAAATCATTTTTATAGTGCCAAGCTTTGGAAAAGTCTGATGCATACATATGTTTTTGGAAAAAGTTTTGGGAAAACACCTGAAAAAGAGCTATGTCCATTCCTGGTCACTGAGGAAGTGGGAGCTGGAACGGCTGCAGAGGTGACAGGTGGATATTGTTTGAGAGTCAGTGATCTCTTTCTGTTCCTTTAAGTTGTACTTAACATTATAGCATGAATATTTTTGGTTGGTGGCTTTGGTTTTCAGAAGTATTTGATTGCACTGAATGGTCTATCTTTATACAGAACCATAATACAAACATAGAATATAATCGTTGGCTAAGAAGAACATGTCTGCTACTTTTAATGGCATATAAAAAAAGCAAAAGTGTGATTTATTAGTGATTTCTGGTTTTGAAGGTAGGATTCTGTGTTTTCTATTTCAACTGTCTTAGAAATTTCTGATTACTACAATCAGTTTCCCAGGGGAAAGCTTGGAAACTTGAGCCTGTGCATCCTGTGAGAGAAACTCCCTTGTGGACTGGCAGGGGGAAGGAAGGAGGGGAGGCCTGAGGATGGGGGACCCCAGCACAGCCCAGGGCCACCCAGGATTCCTCCCAAGGAAAGGGGGCTCTCAGGATACTTTGTGGCTCTTATTTGAGGGTTCAACTCTGGTATAGGCTCATCACTTTTATTGTTATTGGAAATGAGACTAATATATCTGTAACCTTTTTCAAAGCCAAGTATGGGTTCACACCTGCCAAATATAAAAGCCACATGCTTAAGGGCATTTGCTTTTTCTCACTCCACCAGTCATGCAATTAAGAAGTGAATGTCATGAGATGGAACATTTGAAAGAACCATTGATCATCTTTCCTTGGGATGTAAAAATCAGTAATAAAAACTCAAGTTTGTTTTACGTTTTGGTTTAAAAATTATAGGCTAGTAATACCTTGTTAAAATATACAAATCCACAAATTACCCTTATTGCCAAGCAACAACTAAAATTTTGTTTTTGCTTATACAAAATGAGATGGATTGTGGTCCTACTGTTCTGTGGCCTGATGGTTTGCCCTCTTAAACCTCAGAAAGGGGAAAATTCTCCTCTGGCTACCTTTCTGCCAAATAAGTCTTTCTTTGAGTGCCTCTAACATGTGGCTTCAGCATACATTCAGGGAGTTATTTCCAAGTGACTGTACAGTAGGTTTGTATCTGGTTTTCAGCTGAGTTCATTGTCATATACTTCACTCTTGAATTGCTCAGAATTGCTTCAGTTGTCCACTGTTCCATACCAGCATCATTTGTGCTCAGTTGAGATTCAAGGAAAAAATGTGTAGAGGTGGCTATGCTTTCTGTTAGTCATCTTTTTCATTGTTATAGAAAATACCTGAGAGACATAAACTTAAAGTGAGGAAAGTCTTATTTTGACTCATCATTTTGAGGTTTCAGTCCATGGTCTCTTGGCACTGTTGCTTTGGGCTTGAATATTTGGCATAGCACATTATAGCAGGAGTGCATGACAGAGGAAAACTGCTCCCCCCACCCATAATGACCTAATTTCCTGCCATTAGTGCCCTCCTCCTTAAGCTTTCACCATTTCCCAATAATACCATCAGCTTTGACATCAGATACTAAAAAGATTGCTTAATTATGCTGTTTAAATCTATGGGCCACAGGCCCATGGGGTAGGTACTTGGTCCCCAGATTGGCACTATTTGGAGGAGTAAAAACTTTAAGAGGTGAGGCCTAGTGGTAGATCTTTTGGCCTTTGGGATCATCCCCTCAAAGGAATGGCAGGACCTCAGTCTCTCCTTTCTCTCTTTCTCTTTCTGACCACAAAGTGAGTGTGTTTTTTTCTCCCATGCATTACTACAATGATATACTGCTTTAGTTCAGGCCCAAAGCAATGGAACAAAGCAATCATGGACTGAAAATTCCTAAAATTGTGAGCAAAGAGAAATTTTTTCTAGTTACAAGATTATTACCTTGGAATGTCTTATAGTAATGGAAAGCTGACTAACACAGTCATTTGCTCAACTACAGAATGGATACATTTAGGATTATTTCTGATACATTAGGTCATACATTTTAAATGGCAAATACAGGTACATTTTGGGAGGTGAACAGTCACAGAATGCAAGTTAGCTTTTAGGATATTAGTTTATTGCTATGTATTTATCTACTGCTCTCTCATAAAACATATTTCCCCTCCTGCTTATTTACTTAGTTAATCTCCTTCAAGGTGTATTTTTGTTTTTAGGAAGCCTTTCCTTTCTTGCATGCCCCTCCTTCATGTCCACTTTCTTGGCCTGATGTGTGGTATTGAAATTGTTTCTTAACTTGCCCATTTCCTCCATTGTCTCTGAGGCCCATAAAGGCAAGAATCTCATTTTTAAAATCATTGCTTCCTTCATGTCAGTCATATATGTCACTGCGGTGTAAAGTGTAAATTATTTACTGATTCTCCAATTATGTTTACATTTTTAAGGGTCTTGACTGACTATGTTTTTGTTTTTTTATTGTTGTGCTGGGTCAGGGTACATTGTGGCATTTGCAAAAGTTCTTACAATATATCAAATACATCATACCTCAGTTCACACCCTCCACCATTCTCTTTTATCTTATCTCCTTCTTCCCCCATTCCTAGAATAGTTCCACAGATACCATTTTTCCATTTACATACATGGGAGGTAATATATGAGAGGGGGAGAATAAAAGAAGGAAGTTAAGAAGGTGAATATGTACTCTATATAAGAATGAATATAGAATTTTTAAATCAGTTGAAACTACCATAAGAAAGGGACTAAAGTAGAAAGAAGAAAAACAGAAGAGATGAACCAGATGAGACTATAATATATATAACATGGAAGTGCAACAAGGAAACTCCCAGTGTAGCTGTCTTAAACAAGCAAACATGTCATTTTTTTCTTTTTTTTTTCTTACACAAAACCAGACAACAGGAGGGCAGGTCCCACCTGGGGGTTTGGTACTAATGGGAAGGGGGTAGGAGGTAGGGAAAGGGTGAAGGAGGGTAAATATGGTTGCATTTTAAGAATGTAGCATTGCAATCATAAACAGTATGCTATTTCTGGCTTTATGATGTGATTTTAATAAAGGAATGATGGAATATTGAATATGAAAGAGGACTTGATTCAGGAACAGAATTCTACATAGGAGAAAACTAATGTCCAGACAAATTAATCAATTTTTTGGACACTATAGAGCTTGTTAATTACAGAGTGAGTATTTCAGAGAGCAAGGTGCATGTGTGTGAATTTGCTGTCAACACTGTGCTAAATTTTGGATTAGCCACATGGATCCGTTTAGGATGTTGACTTCCCCAATCTTCAGTATTTTTCATCTATAACATGAAGATGATGTTCAGGAAAAAAGATAAAGCAGTAGACTGCTCTGGTGAAGATTAGCCAAATTAACAGATGACAGAGTTATATAATCACACAGCAATATCATAATAGTTATGAATACTCAGCCTTAGGATTCTTGTTCAAGAACTCTGATGCTTCCTCTGACTCCAAGAGAAAACATTTACGTCTCTGGATTGGTATTTAATTCTACAACAAATAGGTGCAAATAGCCTTTCTTGTTTTACTAAGGACCTTTGTTATTAAGTTATAGGTGTTCTTTGTGAATACCTAATAAGGAAACAACCACCAATTTGATTTCCATCTTGTCTTTCTCCTTTCCTTCAATTTAATTTTCCAACATCCAGATTGCTGAATAGTACATGCTGTTTTGATTGCGATCTGCAAATAGCAAGTTGTCATTTGTGAATTCCTTCCTCAATTAAAGGTAATTAGAAGTGTTTGTTTTCTTGTGATTAATGTTTAGAAGAGAACTGGGACATAGGTTATTTTTGGACTATTATTTTGTCATTCTAAAATAATGGCGACATTTGATTATCATGTTAAACTATTCTGCACATTTAGCTGTCAGATGTCTAATATGTGGGCACTTGTGCTAGCACATAAATATTTAGGACTTAGCACTGACATTCAGAATTAAGGCTCACTGCTGTGCAGTGTTAGACCGGGGGAGCAAAGGGAAGAAGAAAGAAGACAGGAAGGGCTTAGCAAGTGTGGCCTGAGGCAAAGTTGTGAAGTGGATCAGGCTAATCCCCACATTTTTTCTTTGCTCTCATCACCCCTCTTTCTATGCCTTCTTTTATGGGTGCCTCATAGGCAGATGCTTTCCTCCTGGTACCCTAAAGCCAGTAGATCTGAGTCATCTGGAGCTATGACTCCTTTCCTATGAGAGGTAAGAACAATTGGTTTTTCTTCACCAGTGGAAGAGGCTGCTCCTCCACACTCACTCACCTTCTCTTGAGCCGTTTTCCTTCTGTGTACACATAGCTGCATCGCTCTCAAGTCCAAATAAAGGTGAGGCTTTGACAGTACTTCTAACTCTGTGCTTCTACAGGAAGACAAGGATTGCTTTTAATAAATGTGAGTGGATTTAACAAAACTGTGTCAATAATATAAATCTGCTTCTCTTTACTCAACTCTTCAATTTGAATACCTAAGAGGCAAAAATTTAGCCTAATTTTTCTGCCATTTAATAAGCTTTACTTACCTGCAGGTGGCCATAGGCCTTCATTAGGCTTCTTATTTCATGTTTAACCATCAACTTACATTTTTTCTTGGCCAATATGGATCCCAGTTCTCTCACTATCTTTCTTGTAACTTTTTGGTGAACACCAGTTTGTCAGTATTTTCTAATAGTATGGGAATTACAGCATTTGAAGCCCTTGACCTTTTGTGAGTTTGACAAGAAGTGAGTGCTTCGCTTTCTCTCTTGCTGACTTTTCCTGTAGCCCCTTGTCTCATTCTTAACTTTGTTTTGTTTTTGTCATTTCACAGAACCCAGAAAATTTACAGTAAATTGTTCCTTTAACATTATTGCTTGTATATAATCTATTAATTGTTGACCATTTTTTAGTAAAGACATTTATACTTTTTTGAATAAATGAGTGAGTTTCAAAAATATGTGAATGTAGCAGAAGTTTCTAAGGGGAAAGTAAAAATTCATATTGGCTTCCTGTTTCACCCCCTAGAATAAATGTCAGCAACAGTTAGTGGGTGTTCTAGGGGATATTATCCATCTTTGTATGTTTTTCTTCATTTTGATACAAGCACTTATATATATAACAGATACATTTCAGGTCCAAATTTCAAATAATAGCCCCTGGCTGTGCAAATACCACCTTTAACATTTGTACCTGAACTTAATTGTTTTATGGCATTCCCATTGTCTCAACATTTCTGTGTTCTAGTAGACTGAATACCATTGAGTGGTATGGATATGGGGTCTGAGTTGTAACTTTTTTCTATACTGACCCTGATCTTTTTATTCTTTTTGTTTCTTGGATAGTCCATGTGGTCCTACCTGGTCATTTTTGTTCCACACTATTTGCCGTCTATTTGGGCTTTTGTGATTGCATAACAAAAACCATTATTTTTTTTATCATGTAGATTCTTCTGCTTTATGTTCTGAAGATATTGACCCCACTAGTTTCTGTCTAGATGGGATAAGTGTCAGAGTGATACTGTGAATATGAAAAAATTATATGGATTATCCTACTAACTACATAAAGCTGTTAACTGAATGTTCAATGAGAATTCTCCTGTTTTTGTGGGATTGGGATTGAAACTGGAAACATGAGAATAAAAGATCATGAAGTTCCTGCACATTCTTTAGACAAGTACTCAAAGGACTTGATAAGAAGTGGCCAAACTCTCCCTCCCCATCCAACATACATAAGCAGAAAACTTTAAATTTAAAAGAGTTTTTTGATAGGGAATTTATAGGATGAAAAAGTACTTTGATCACTTCTCTCTTCTTTCCTATGGCAGGTACTGCTATTTCCCCTGGCAAGGTAGGAAGGGACACCAAGAAAATTATTTATAGAGATTTGCACAAGATGGAATCAGTGGCTTTCAGAACCCCATTGGAGGACATAGGAATGGAGCACTCCAAGAGTTCTTCAGACAGCTTGAAATGGAAATGGTGTGTCCATAGCTGGGGTCTGTAGGGAGAACATGTCAAGAATGACTGGTGCATGACACTTGATTTGAAAGTTCTGAGAGGAGTGGAGGCAGAGAATACTGGAGTTGCCCATGAGAGTAGGACAGAGGGCAGAGGCATATAGGCAGCACTCTATGGTGCCTACAGGGCTAGTGGATACCAGGAAGGCAATCAGACTTGAGCTGCCCAAATGAGACACTGCCCAAGACTGGTTACCTCTCAGGAAAATAGACCCCAGGAGTAAGGGATGTATGAGGTGTGTTGATGAAGTGTGTTGATTCAAGGAGTCACTCAGAGTTCATCTGCCATATGGGGCATTATGAAGGGATTCTTGTCCTCTAATGTCCCTTCCTGTATGCTGACTATGGAAGATTCAAAAATAGGGAAGATGGAGTTGAAGAAAAAAGGAGAGTTGGGGGGAAGAGAGAAAAGTATTGGAATGATCAACTCTTTTGATCTTAGGTTGTTCTTTTCCTAGTTCTTTGAGGTGCAATGTTAGGTTGTTTACTTGAGATTAATCTTTTATAATACAGTCATTTATGACTATAAAATTTCCTCTTTTAAGATCAGACAAGTTCAGGCACTCTCAGGGTGGGTATGGCTATAGACTAAACTTTCCTCTTAATACTGTTTTTTCTTCACCCTATGTTTTTTTTTTTTTCTTATTATGTTATGTTTTTAGCTTCATTTTTCTCAAAGTAACTTCTAAGATCCCCTTCAATTTCTTGTTTGATCTTTTGGTTTTTCAAAAGTGTGTTCTTTAATTTCTGCTATTTGTCAATATTCCAACTTTACTTTCATTAATGATTTTTTTTAGTTTCATCTCATTGTGGATGAAAAGCTTACTTGGCATAATTTCAGTCTTCTTAATTTTTCAAAAGTTTGTTTATGACCTAACAAGTGATATATACCAGAACATGTTCTGGGTGCATTTGAGAATAATGTGTATTCTTATGCTGTTGGATGAATTATTCTGTGGAGGTCTGTTAGACCCAGTTGATCTGTACTGCTCTCCTGGTACTGTATTTCCTTATTGATTTTCTTTCTGGATGTTCTATCCATTGCTGAAAGTGTGGAATTGAAGTCCTCATCATTTGGCTGTCAGTTTTCTCTCTTCTAGCATTTTTAATGTTTCTTTATATTTTGGTGTTTTTATATTTGTATTTGTTATATCTTTCTAGGGAATTGACATTTTTATTATTTTATATTTTTCTGTTGTTATTTAATGTCCTTTTGCATCATTTTAAAGAATTCCCTTTAGCATTTCTTGTATGGTAGATTTATAGTTAGGAACTCCCACAGCTTTGACTTTGTCTCTTCTTCATTTTGAAGGATAGTTTGGTTGAGTATAGTTTTGGGGGTTGACATCTTTCTTCTTTTAACACCTTAAATATGTCATTCCATTCCCTTCTGACCTGAAAATCTCTCTGAGAAATATGCTGTTAGTCCTTGTATTTGATAACTCATTTTTCTCACAATTCTTTGTCTTTGATTTTTGTTAATGTGATTAGAATGTGTCTCACTGTGGAGTTTCTAGAGTTCATCTTATTTAGAATGTGTTGTCCTTCTAGATCTGGATTTCCATTTCCTTCCCGAGATTTGGAAGTTATCAGCCATTATTTCTTTGACAAAGCTTTATTTTCCTTTGTCTCTGGAAGTTCCATAATGCATATACTGATCAACTTAATGGTATCCCATACGTCTCTTCAGCTTTCTTCACTCTTTTTCATTCTTTTTTCTTTTTCTTTCTTTAATAATTTTAAATGATTTGTATTTGAGTAATGATTATTTTCTCCTGCTTGCTCAAGTCTACCTGTAGTAAACTTTTTAATTCAATTATTGTATGTTTTTACCTTTAAGATTTAAGTTTGGTTCTCTTTAATGTTTTCACTGTCATCATTGCCATTTTAAAATTGTTCATGCATTGTTTTTCTGAGCTCGGTAATATCTTTATGGCAGCCATTTTGAATTCTCTTTCAAGTTATCCATATACTTCCATTTAATTAGGGCAGTTTCTTCATATTCACATTCTTCTTTTGTTTGGTCCATATTTTCATTTGGTTTTGCCTTTTTCTATTTTCCTTAAAGTTTTGCATAATATCTGTGCATTAGAATAAAACAGATAGCTTTTCCAGTCTTCATTCACTAGTTTTGTACAGGTATCATGTCCTTGTATAGTCATCCTAGCCAGATATTCTAGGGGCTTCTCAAACCTCTATTATGTGCCTTCTCAGGATCCAAACACATTAATTCCCAGTAAGAGTGATTTAGTTGGTTCCCTTTTGTAAGTTCATCTTGCTATCACTGCCATTCATCTGCTGTAGTACAGCTGTCTGAAGCACCAGTGCCTTATGAACTCTTTTTTTGGGGAGATGTCAGTGGTCCCCAGGCATCGATAACCTTCCAGGTTGTGTCAGTACTCCAAGACAGGTGAGACAGAATTCATTTCTCCAGGAAGCCCCAGCACAGCTGGAATGTTGAATGCATTGTCCAACTCGTCTATCCAAGGATAGTTGTACCAAAATCTTTTAAATTTCTTTCTTTCTTTAAGATTTTTAAGTGTGCAGTATATTATTGTTATCTATAGTCACCCTAGTGTACAATAGCATACCGGAAATTCTTACTCCTATCTAACTGTAACTTAATACACATTGATCAACATTTCCCCATTATCCCCTGTCTTTCTTACCCCAGACTCTGATAGCCACCATTTTACTCAACTTCTATGAGATCAGCTCCTTCCTGTAGCATCATGCAGTAGTTACATTTCTGTGCCTCCAGTTATTTGACTAAATATATGATTTCTAATTCCATCCATTATCATCACAACTGACAAGATTTCATTCTTTTTAATGGCCAAATAGTATTCCATTGTTCATGTGGATTACATTTTCCTTACCTGTTCATCAGTTGATGGACACTTAGATTGTTTTCATTTTGGGCTATTAATGAATATGGAAGTGTACATGTTTGGTGTACAGGTGGCCATACTATTTTGCCTTCCTACTAACAGTGTACAAAGGCTCACTTTTCTGCACATCCTTCCCAACCCTTGTTGTCATTAGTTTTTTTTAATATTCATTTTATTAGAGTGAGGAGATATATTGCTGTGGTTTTGATTTGCATTTCCCTGATAATTATTGATTTCAAGCATTTTTCATACATGTTAGTCTTTTTTAATGTTGCAAGAAATATCCATTCAGGTCCATTGTCTATTTTTCAATCTAGTTAATTAATTAATTAGTTTTTCTATTGAGGTTTTTTTTCCCCTTTTATTTTCTTTCTTTGTGGTACTAAGGGATTGATCTCAGGATCTCACATGCAGTAGGTAAGCACTTTACTAATTGAGCCATGTCCCCAATTCTTTTTCTTTTTGCTTATTTTTTAGGTAGGGCTTCACTTTCATCCCAGCAGGCCTTGGATTCCTATCTTCCCACTTCCACTTCTGGAGCAGGTGGGATTACAGCTGATATTACACATATGTCACCATGCCTGGTTCATTTTTGAGATAAACTCTTACTAACTTTTGCCTGGGCTGGCAACAAATCATATTCCTCTTTTCTTTGTCTCCTGAATAGTTTGGATTACAGCTATATCACCATGCCTGGCCCAGCTATTGAGAATTTTGAATTCCTCATGTATTTTGGATTACCTTTGTCACATGTATAGTTTGAAAATATGTTCTTCCATTGTATAGGCTGTCTCTTTACCCTGTTGACTGTGTCCTTTGATGAGCAAAAACTTTTCAGTTTGATATAATTCCATTTGCCTATTTTTGCTTTTATTTCCTGTGTTTCTGGAGTCTTTGCCAAAAATGTTTGTCTATTCTAATGTCCTAAAGTATTTCCCCTATATTTTCCTCAATGTGCTTTGATAGCTTCGTGTCTTACTTTTAAGTCTTTAACCCATTCTTAGTTGATCTTTGTAGTTGGTAAAAGATAGGGGTCTAGTTTCATTCTTCTTCATGTGAATATCCTTTTCTCAATGCCCTTTACTGAAAGACTGTCCTTGCTACCATGCATATTCTTAGTATAAAAATCAGTTGGCTGTAGATGTATGTGTTTATTCTTAATCTCTCTGTTCTGTTCTATTGCTGTATGTGTCTGTTTTCTTCCACTATCATGTTCTTTGATTATGACAGTCTTGTAGTTTGTTTTGAAATCAGGTATTTCTGACACCATCTGTTTTGATATTTTTGCTCAAGATCATATCCTTCACTATTTAGGCCTTTTTGTGGTTCCATATGGATTGTAGAATTATTTTTTCTGCTTCTTTGAAAAATGTCATTGATACTTTGATAACAATTACATTGAATCTGTAGGTTGTTTGGGGCAGTATGGATATTTAATAATATCACTGCTTCTAATCCATAAATATGGAATATCTTTCCAGATTTCTTGTTTCCTTTTCAATTTATTTCATCAGTGTTTTGTAATTTTGATTATACATATCTTTTACTTCTTTGGTTAAATTTATTTCTTGCTGTTTTGTAGCTATTGTAAATGGGATTGTTTTCTTGATTTCTTGTTCAGATTATTTTCTATTGGCATATAAAAACACCACTGATTTTTGTACACTTATTTTCTGTTCTATAGAGTTTTTTATTTTTCCACATATAAGATCATGTTATCTGAAAATAGTGACAATTTGACTCCTTATTTTCTAATTTCTGTGCCATTTATTCTTTCTCTTGCCTGATTTCTCTGATAAGAATTTACTGCACTATGTTTAACACAAATAATGAAAGTAGTCATCCTTGCCTTTTTCCAGATCTTAGGAAGTTTTCAGTTTTCACTGTTAAGCATAATGCTAGCTGTTGGCTTAATATAAATGGCCTTTATTATGTTGAGGTACTATATTTCTTCTACTCCAATTTATTCAGTATTTTTATCATGAAGATATGTTGACCATTACAAAATGCCTTTTCTGCATTTATTATGATCATATGGGCTTGTCCTTAATACTTTTGATGTGATGTGTTGTGCTCATTGATTGGCATATGTTGAAACATCTTTGTATCCTTGGGATTAATTCCATATGGTTATGGTGAATAATCTTTTAAAAGTGTTAGTGGGTTCAGTTTACTAATGTTTTGTTGAGTATTTTGGCATTTTTGTTCACACATAATATCAACCTGTAGCTTTTGGTTTTGTTGTGTCCTTACTTCATATCAGTACCAGGATAATGCTGAACTCACAGAATGAGTTTGGACCAATTCTTACTCTTCAGTTTTGAAAATTTTATCATTTTAAAAATCATTACATTTTTCTCTTCTTTTAGGAAAATGATTGTATATGTTTGTATAGAATTTTTGGTGGTTATCCTAGGGATTGTAATATGAATTTACAACTAATATAAGTCATTTTTCAAATAATACAATTCTGCTTCACAGGCAGTATAGATATCTTATAATAGAATATTTCCATTTCCTTTATCTCACCCTTAATAATTTTGTTATCCTTCATTTTCATGAGCAGTGTGCTATAATTACTCAAAATATTGCTGTTATTATTACCTTAAGCAGTTATCTATTATATCAGGAAGTATAAGAAAATCAAAATGTTTTTTAATTTCATTTACTCCTTCTTTGAAGATGTTCTTTTTGTAGATTCAAATTTCTTACCTATGTCAGTTTCCTGTTCTTTGAATATCATCTTATGTAACAAAAATTTTAGAAACTTCTTTTGCTAAAAACAAACAAACAAAATAACCCAGACTCCTCACTTGGGCTTGCAAATGTCCAAGTGATTGGTGATATTTTCTTTCAATGCTTTAAGGTTCACTCTTGTGATGTTGTGATAATATGTATTTAGTCTTCTTCCCTGTTTTCTGGCACACAGCTCCTAAAAACCTTTGGAATCTCTTAAGTGATAAATGATTTTGATCACTAAAAGCAAGATAAAAGCTTTGCATCTCTGCCAAGGACTGGTGAATATATATCCTGTGATTGGAGTGGAAGCTACGCCCTGCCTGCAACAATGATTTTATTGTAACAAGGCCCTGCCTGACCAATCTTGGGATAATCTGTAACCACTTGACCACTCCTCTGACCACTTGACCACACATCTGACCAAAATGTTTAATTATTATTCATACCTCTGACACCTGCTCCAATTCTTCTATTCAAAAGTTCTTATCTGTATGCTGAAGATGGCTGAAATTCTTACTTTGCCTCTTCCTGCAGTATGCCCATACTACGTACTAAATCTCCTTTCACTTCTTTTCACCACTACTCATTTGTTTATTTGCTGTAGTAAGGCAAGTGGTTGGTCCTAACAGTTTGGAATCCCCAGAATTGGGTCTAGGATTGCCAGTTACAATCTTTGAACATTTTTTAATGGCAGACCTACTGGTGACAAATTCTCCCCATTTTTATTTGTTTGAGAAAATCTTATTTCCCCTTCAATTTTGGAGAGTAATTTTGGTGGGCACAAATTTTTAGATTGGTGATATTTTCTTTCAATGCTTTAAGGTTCACTCTTGTGATGTTGTGAAATATGTATTTAGTCTTCTACCCTGTTTTCTGGCACACAGCTCCTAAAAACCTTTGGAATCTTTTAAGTGATAAATGATTTTTGAAAACTCATTGGGTGACTGGTTCCTGGGAGCTCCTAGAAAGCTTCAGGAAGGGAGGGGTGGTTACAAGAGCAACCAACCAAATAATCAGAGGATTGGAACTTTGAATTCTACCCTGTGACCAAGACTAGTGAGACTAGTGAGGGAAGAGGGTCTGAAGTTGGAGCTGATCACTAATGCTCAATGATGTGACCAGTTATGTCTATGTAATAAGCCCTCAAGGGAACCCCAAAAGGATAGAGGGTAGAAGCATGGCTCAAGTGGCAGAGCACCTGCCTAGTAATTGAAGCCCTGAGTTCAAACTCCAGTACCACCAAAAATGAAAAATGCAGGGGAATTGGTAAAGTAAGCACAATGGAGATGCTCTGGAATTGCCATCTACTCTGTTTGGGCTGGTGTTGTGCCTCAAGTGGTAGAGTGCTTGCCTGGCAAGTAGAAGTAACAGCAAAATTTTAAAAATAATAATAAATTAAGAACTCCAAACAGACAGGGTATAGAGAGCTTTCAGGTTGCTGAACTTGAAGGAGTTTCTAGAGGGTGGCACCCTTAGAGATGACATTGAAGCTCCACATCCCTTCCTACATACCTTGCCCTATGTATCTCTTCCCCCTGTGCATTGGTATCCTTTGTAACAAGATAGGTAAATGTAAATGTTTCCCTGTGTTCTGTGAGCCATCCTAGCAAATCAATTGGACAAAAGAAGGAGTCTTGGGAACTAAAGGAGAAGCTAGAAATTGCTGAGGTTGATTAGTTAGCATCCTTTATCACCGCAAGCTATGCAGGTCAGGCCTTTATTACAAAGAACATTCTGGAGAATATTTTAAAATAGCTACATCCTCCTCAGATTCTCTAAAACATGGGGGAATTTCTTTTTTTGCTATTTACCATGCAAATCTATGCAATTCCTGGAGGTAAAATCCATGAAAATTCAGGAAGGGGTCAGTGAGCAGAGTGGAGGCTCCTATGGCTAGGCCTTCAGGAGTTTTTAACCCTTAAACTAATTTGTATCCAGCCTCCAGTGATTCATCAAAGTTCCCATTTAAGTATGCTTACCTGTTACTTTCCAGTGGACTGTGCTTCAGGTAAGCTGTTATCAGCTGTGTTTTAGATGGCTCTGGATTTCAAGGTATTTGTTTTCCTTGTGACCTCAAGACTCTAATGACTCTAAGAAAAGTCATTGATTTGCAGTTTGTGTGGCTTTTATTTTCTAGTATTGCAGTTTGGACTTCCAAACTCTTTATATAGTGGCATTCAAACTGTAAATCTGGCCTCATTTCCATTTAAAACTAACTCTTCCTATTACCAAAAAGTTCCCACTCATCTCCCAAACTTCTCTCATGAGCTGCATCCTTGCTCCTCTCTAGACTGATTGTTCTCTGACCTTGCTCCACAGCTGCCACCTCTGATTGGCCCATCTGTCATAGTTTATTTTCACAGCTCTCTAATTAAAAAACTAGTGGAAATAACTTGTCTAAATATGTATCCAAACATGTCTCCTAACTTCCAATGCAACTTATAAAAAATGTGATGCCCTTTTTAGTTTCATTCTAAAAGTTTACATTGCTCTGCATAGTCTTTTATTCATTAGTTGGAAAAAACACTAAGGATACACTTTCATTTACAGATGAAAGTGACATTCATCCCTTGAATAATTTGAAATTTTTCTTTTTGGTGGCACTGAGGTTTGAACTCAGGTCTGGTGCTTGCTTGGCACGTGCTCCAAACTTGACCCATGCTCTAGTCCTTTTGCTTTTGGTTTATTATTCAGATATAGTCTGTGCTTTTCTGGGACTGGCCTGGGATCAAATTTTCCTATTTTGGCATCTCAAGTAGCTGGAATTACAGGTGTGAGCCAACATGCCTGACATCCACGGTTTGTTCCTCGAGGCATTATATTTTCTAAACCTTTGTATGCTTCTAGAAGGAGGTTTTGATTCTTTGAGTACTACTTTATGCTCTAAATATTGTATATTCTTTAGGGAAATACTTTCTGTTTTGTAATTGTTATCTCCTACTTTCATGATATAGCTTTCTTAAAATATCTGATAATCCCTGGTTGTCTATTAACATATTATAGTAATGTAATACCAGGCTTTCAGGAATTTTGACTCTCAAACATGCTCTTACATGTACTGATAGGACTTTTGTTTGAATCATGAGAGGTTTGTCAGAGAAGGACTTTGATATAACTAAGCAGGGAGGCAGCATTAAACTAGGTAGCCCTTAAATTACATTTGCCTGGTTTAGCAAATAACAATTGAGACACCCAAATTTGGACTTTTGATAAGCAACAAATACTTTTATAGTATATGTATTTTTCTTTTTCCATTCATTTTTATTAGGATATATTCATTGTACAGGGGCAATTCATTGTGACAATTCTAAATAGGATTATATTGTACATTGATTTGATCCCCTCACTAACTCTCCCCATTGAGCCCCTCCCAGCACCACTTAAGACTATTATAAGAGGTTTCTTTGTTCTATTTCATATAAAGATATGAAGTCCATCAACCATATTCCTTCACTATAATCTCCTTCATTCACCCTCCCCTCTCGCACAAGTACCCCACCCCCAACACACACACACTGTACCTATTTACAGACCTGTCTTTCATTATTATTACTTAGGTCAATGTTCAAGGGATTTTCTCAATGTATCACCCTCACTATGAGTATACCTTATGTTGGTCCATTCAGCCCCCTTCATTACTCTTTCCTATCCCCTTACTTACCACCCATCCATTTTTCAACAGTTTTCAAAACACGTCCCTCACAGGTATTACTTTTTATAATACTATTGATGCTCTGTCATTCTCTTTTCCTTTCCCTCATTCTTTGAGTTCTGTAAAGTCATTCCACTATTACAAACAGGTTCTACATATGAGTTTGTATATGATCATGTTTGTTTTTGTATATATGTTTATCTTTTGGGTTTATCATCCGTGTTTGAGAGAAAACACACAGCCTTACTTCACTTAAAGTGATTTCCTCTAATTGCATCCACTTACCTTCAAACATGGTGTTATTATTCCTTATGGCCGAGTAAAACTCCATTGTGTATTTGTGTCACATTTTCTTGATTCATTCATCAGTTGTAGAGTATCTGGGTTGTTTCCATAGCTTATCTATTGTAAATAGTGCTTGGATGAACATCAGTGTACAGATGTCTGTACTGTAGCCTGACTTAGGTTCCTTTGGGTATATGCCCAGAAGCTGTATCACTGGGTCATATGGCAATTTTATCTTTAGCTTTTTGAGTAATATCCATACTGCTTTCCAGAATGCTTGTACTAATTTGCATCCCACCAACAGTGTACAAGGTTTCCTGTTTTTCCACATGCTCACTTACATTTGTTGTTGTTTTTGTCCTTGGATATGGCCATTCTAACTGGAGTGAGATGAAATCTTACTGTGGTTTTGATTTGCATCTCTTGTTTAGGGGAGTTGAACACTTCTTCATTTATTTACTGGCCATTTGTACCTCTTCCTTTGAGAATTCCTTATGTAATTCATGTGTCCTTTTCTTCATTGGGATGTTGATTCTTTGGGGGTTGAGTTTTTTGAGTTCCCTGTAGATTCTGAATATTAGTCTTTTATCTGATGAATAGCTGGTAAAGATTTTCTCCCATTCGGTGTGCATTTTCTTAAACCTGACCCTGAACACCATTATGCAAAGATATTTTCTCAGGGCTGGTCAGTTTCTTCAGAGGGTAATTCTCTATTTTTTTGCCTAGGGGCAGAAGAAACCAAACTGTTTTATGTATGTGTGTGTGTGCGTGTGTGTGTGTGTGTGTGTAGAAGAGGGGTACGGTTGGTTCTGTATATATAATTTTTCTCAACCCGTCATCTTTTCAGTGTGATTTCCTAATCCTTCCCTCTGTAAGGTCTGATGTTTCCAAATAAAATGGGTCTTTGTGGTTCTGTGAGCATTATGGGATCCCATTTTAACTGAGTCCCCTCAATGTACCTTATAGGGCACAGTCTGAATCAAGGTGGCCAGGAGGATTAAATACCCAAACATTGAGCATTATATAGTTTTTAAGGTGTCAAAAAATTCTGAGAATTTTTACTATTCCTTAAAAAATTACTGTATAAGATCTCAGTACTTTTGGTTTTAATATACATAACTCTGTGTAAAGCACCCATTGATAGTGGATGAAGCTTCTTGCTTTTCTATTACTCTCATTTAGATTTTGTGTCTTTAATAAGGTCCTGTGTTTAGAGTATGAGTATAAAATAGAAAATGTGACAGCAGACATACCTGCTTACCATGGCATATCATGCAGAGCTTTCTGCAAATCAGATTCATATGTTTTACCTCCCACACTCAACTGGGCCCAGGGAAATCCCTAGGAGACTGTGAAAGGGTTTGTGAAAGAAGTGACAGAATAGCCAGATCAGGGAGCATATGTCCACACAGCTTATTTGTACATTGGGTTCTGCTGAAGTCCAATCTGTGTATCTCATTTCCACAAGCCAACTTTATGGTCTTCTGGGTCACATAACAACCAGCTCATGATGAGTACCACATCTTGTATCTCTTAGTACCTCAGAGTTAAGTCTCATTCTTTACCAAGAAGACTAGTAGCAAATCACATCTCTTCATAAAGGGAGAATATTTATCCTCTAAAACCAGGCTGCATGTCTCTAAATCTTTGTGGATCTTCAGTCAGGGCTTGTCATTAAACACAATATTTATTTTTCCTTTTAATTAACAATCAGTCCTCTAGATTCTCATTCCAGCTACTGGGTTAGGGAACTATTTTCACTTCAGACTGGGTTAGCTTGATGTCCTACTATAGTCAAGCTCCTACTTAAATTTGGCAGACTTACCAAATTTAATGGTTGAAGAAGGAAAAATATACAGATATTTTCTCCAGAATCCATAAAAACCCAGCAAATGTTATAGTTTGATTTTAGTGATGAGGAAGCAAGGTGAAAACCTTGTCTTTCATCTTGAAGAGGACATCCTGATGTCCTTCGGATGCTCAACTCCCTGGAACTTCTACAACTTTTCCATGTGCATAGGTTTCCTACTACTACCTGTTTACTGAATGGGATAACTACTACTTCTGGCTCACCAGCTTAATCCACACCATGTCTTCAGGATATAAGATCAGCCTGATAGACATGGGATGGTGAGATACAAGTTTTTTCACACTAAGTTACAGCACAGAGTTGAAAAGTTACAGAGGGACAATGATGACCCTAACCTTCTGACTTGGCTGGCTGAAGGCAAATGTGTGTGTGTGTGTGTGTGTGTGTGTGTGTGTGTCAGCCCATCAGAGTTCATGTTGATTTAGTCCATAAAAGTTAAATATGCATCAGCAGCTATTATTAACAACTGAGTAAGTTAGTGATCTCTGATTTTTTTCTAAGGCCAATTTGTTTTCTACCTTGACCAGATAGGCAAATTAAATGGAAAAGAAATTGGATTGATAACCTCACACTCAACGGAAGAACAATAGATTCCTGAAGCAGATTAGAGAGTCCAGAAATAAACCCATTCATAAACCTTCAACCAATCCTTTAATAGCAGCACCAAGAATATACAAAGAGAAAAAACACTTTTCAATTAATGGTTACTGTAAAACTGGATAGCCACAGGCAAAGAATGAAAATCAACTTCTCTTACACTGTATGGAAAAATCAACTCTACATGGATTGGAAACATAAATGTATGACCCCCCAAACCATGAAACCATGACAATGGTATTTTGGATAGTAAACCAAAAATAAAGGCAATAACAACAAAAACAAGTAAGTGGAATTACATCAAACTAAAATGCTTCTTGCCCAGCAAAGAAAACAATCAGTATAATAAAAGGCCACCTGATGAATGGAAGAAAATATTTGCCAACCATATATTTGATAAGGGGTTAAAGTCTGAGGTATTTAAGTAATTCCTACAACTCAATAGATAAAAGCAAATAAAAAAGTTAAAAAGTGGCTGAAGGACATGAACAGACATTTTTCCAAAGAAGTCACACAAATGGCTAGTGATATATGAAAATGTGCTTAGCATCATTAATCATCATGGAGCACCACTTCCCATCTCTTTAAAATGTTCATTTTAAAGTCAAAAGTACTATAGCACTGAAACAAAGCCCAAAATAACAAGTGTTGATGAGATTGTGGAAAAATTGAAACCCAAACCCTGTGCATTGCTTGTGAAATATAAAAGAGTGCTGCTGCTATGGAAAACAGTATAGAGGTGCTTCAAAATCTTTAAATTAGAACTACCATATGGCCCAGCAACTTTGCTGCTGAGGCTATACCCCAGGGAATTCAAACTAAGATCTAGAAATGTCTGTACTTCCACATTTGTTGCAGCATTATTCATGGTTGTCAAGATATGGAAAGAACCTAAAAGTCCATTAATAGAGGAATGGATAAAGAACATGTGGTGTATATATATATATATATACACATAATGGCAAATTAGCTTTAAAAAAGGAAGAAAATCCTGCTATTTGAAGCCAAATGGATGGACCTGCAGAACACTGTATTAAATGAAATAAACTAGATGCAGAATACAAACACTGTATGATCTCAGTTATATGTGGACTATGAACTTCATTTCATAAGAGGAGACCAGAAAAGTGATTGTCGTGGATTGAGTAAAAAAGGCAATTGGGAGTTGATGTTAGCCATCATAGTTTTAATTATTCAAAAAGCAAGGTAAATAACTTCTAGAGACTCTAATACAGGCGAACACAAATATCGAACAATATCTCATCCTAAAAACTTGCTAAGATCTTATATGAAGTACTCTTTCCACAAAATAATAATAATAATAATAATAATACAATAAAATAACAATAACAATAATGAAGTTAGAAGGAACTTTGGATGGTGATGGATAAATTATAGGCTTAACAATGGTGACTCTTTTGTGGATGTATACTCATTCTTTAGGTAATCAAATTGAATATGTTAAATATATATATATATATGTGTGTGTGTGTGTGTCAATTCTACCTCAGTAAGGTGATTTTTTTTTTTGGTGGGATGGAGTTTGAACTTAGGGCTTTGTGCTTGAAAAGCAGGTTCACTGCCATTTGAGCCTCACCTCCAGTTCATTTTTGCTCTGGTTGTTTTGGACATTAGATCTTTGCCCGGGCTGGTCTCAAACCATGATCCTCCCAATCTCTACCTCTCAAGCAGGTAGAATTACAGGCATGAACCACCAACACCCAGCTAATAAGGTGATTTTTTAAATGTTTAGAACTCTGGTCTACTGTATTCGTGATCTGATTCTTATCTCACCCACCACTTTCTCTCTCTCTCTCTCTGTCTTTGTGTGTGTGTGTGTGTGTGTGTGTGTGTCTCTTTAGGTGTTGTCTGGATTCTATTACTCAGTTTTGAATGCACAAGGTATTTGCTAAAATAAATGTGTGGAAACCCAGTGCAGTTTGTGCCTATAAATCCAACTACTTGGGAAGCTGAAGCAAGAGAATCACTTAAGCTCAAGTTTGAGACCAGACCAGCCTAAACAACATGGCAAGACTCCTCTCCAAAAAATGTAAAAAAAAGAAAGAAAAGAACGAGGGAAACAGTAACAAAAACTTAGGCAGCAATTGTCAGGTCAATTTGTGTCAGCATTGTCACATCCCTCATATTTTTGCCACATCTTTTCTTTTGGGGTACACTGTCCTTCACTTGATGCAGTGAAATTTGAAATGCTGCATTTCAATGGCATTCCAGTTCCTTCATTAGTCTTTACTTAACTGTCTTATTAACTGACCCTGCTGTCTACTGCACATGGAATTAAACTTTTTTGCTTCATCCCCACTCCACCTACTGGGTTTGGAAGCTATGTCTCAGGGAATAAAGGTAGCAGGTATAGGTGGTTTCTTCTTTTGTCTCTGTTATTCTCTGAAGTTTGAAGCAGCCAGTTACAGAAGTACAGATGGAAGTAAACTGCAACTCCTGGGCTTCCAGGGCTGCCATTTTCTGGACTCTTATGTTCAAGAACTTTGGAGAGGTACATGACTTTGTGGTATCCCCTGTGGTTTTGGCATGGATCCACAGTTCAAGGCTTGAGATTACAACTATTCCTGCTTTGACTTGAGTTTTCTTTTCCAACATTTTATTATTTCGTGACTTCAACTAGTCAAGTGTAACAGAAATGTCCTTATCATGACAGTTTGCCAGAGACACACTATTTTAATCAAGTAAGTGATTGAGAGAAATATACTTATCTCCTAGAGTACTTGCAATAAAACAGAAATAAAGTTACTTTTAACTTCTATGGCTTTAAACCCTTTTGTGCATATCAACGGGACTCAACAGCAACAACATCACAAAAATGAATTTAATAAATCTAAGTGAATTATGATGCTCTCCTTTAAGGTCTAACTAATGGAAAATGCAAATGGCCACTTAAACTTTTACATTGTTTATCAAATATGTGATAAATATTTCCTGTTCCCTACAAAGTGCTCCCAAGGAAACATCTCTGGGGAACCATAGAAAATTATGATGATATTTTTCTCTTTCGTTTAAAGAATCTTTTGATACTTAATAGACTTAGCAGTATATTAAGAATAAATAGTTTCCCCAGAGCTGTTAGGGAAGTGAAAGTATGTTGGGTTTTAGAACTAGCAGTAAAACTGGTCATATTTAGGTCATAAATGGAAATGTCACTGTGTCCTGGAACTGTTTAGTTTGCATACTTATACTTTTAGTTATTTGTGCCCTGTTTTATTTAAAAAGGATTTTAGGCAACTTATAAAAGTACAGAAAATAAAAATAAGTAAGTGAGGGAATTAAGGTAAGGAGGAAATATGGAAAAACTATGAATAAAGAAACAATGAAATGAAAGAATAGAGTGAACATTTACTGCACAATTCTGTGTAATTGGTAAATGTTGGCTGGTTTTTTTTGCTGAGAGCTTCCTAGCAGTCAATGTGAAGAGGCATAAAAGCTACCTGGTAGTCTTCTTGGTCACATTGTGGAAACTCATCAAGGAAACACTTCACAGAATTATGAGTACAAAGAATTAAAAACAAATATCATTTATGACCTCAGAGTGGTAAGCAAAGCTATCACAACCGTGAGATAAGATCAGTTAGTTATGATACAAAAGATATAGGGATAATTTGAGAGTTTAAATATGGTATATTTAATGTTAAATCTCATTTCTTTTCCAGAAAAACAATACAATACACTTAAAGAAGAAATCAATGAGCTGGAAATGTGAGAAATGACATACCATAGCAAAAAGTGATAAAAAAGAAAAATGTAACAGAAAAGTTTAGATGCGAATGACAGCATTAGAAGTTCCATTAGTCATCAAAAGGAATACTAGATACAGAAAATAGAGCAATTGGGGTGATATTTTGGGAGAGAAATTAACATATATTTCTTTAGCTAAATAATCTCCCAAATGCTGAGCAGCATGTGTTCAAAGCACACAAATGCACACACTCTTAGCTACATAGTAGACAAATATTAAAACATGTGGAAGGAAAAGTTCTAAAAACTTCTGTAAAGAAGACTATTTATAAAGAAAGAAGTCTCGTTGATGTGAGTCTGCCAAGAAGAAATGTCAGGTTCAAAAACACAGTGACTTCTTACCTTCAAAGTACTGAAAAAAATGACATTGGCTTTCTTGAATCAAGAATGCTTTTGCATTATGATTCTTTTTATTTAACAATGTCTCCTAAATAAATTTAAATATAAAAGTTATATATATATGCATATATATGTACATATATATATACTCATGTGGTTAAAATTTCTTTATACCATATTCCAAATACATATGTTTTTTGGTATCATTTTCCTTTGGCCGCCAAGTCTTTCAGATTTTTTGTATTGCAGGTCTGAAGATGATTATTTTTTCTTTTAAATGCCTAAAAAGTCTTTATTTCACCTTCACTTTTGAAATATATTTTCGCTATGTGTAGCATAGGAGGCTGACAAGTCTTATTCTTCATTAATATTACATTTTTTTGCTATATTTTTTCAGTAAGTACCTGTATCTTTCTTTCCTCTGCATATAATATTCCCCAATTCTCTTTGCCTGCTTTTCAGAATTTCTTTTCTTTTGATTATTTTATTACATTAATTTGTTGTACTGGGGATACATTGTAACATTTGGAAAAGTGCTTACAACATATCTAAGTTAAATTTATCCCTCTATCATTTTACTTTACCCCCCCCCCAATTCTTAAAATAGTTTCAACAGGTCTCACTTTCCATTTTCATACATAAGTACACAATATTTCCAATAATATATTCATCCTCTTTCACCCTTTCCTTATATCCTCCCTTAGACCAAGATTTAAAAGTAGCCCAATTACTTAGCAAATGTGAGAGTGAGATAAAGATATTTTTGGTCATAGAAGTATTAGGTCTCCAAAGTAATGGCATACTCAAATAGTACAATTTTAGTAGGGATTGCTTACAAAATTTATAGTCATACTTTCTGATTTTAAAATTTTTGAATATTTAAGAATATATATATTCTTGAATATATATATTTTATATATATCTTAAGTCTCTCTCTCCCCATCTGCCTGTCTATCTATCTATCTATCATCTATCTGTCTATCTATCTATCCATCCATCTACTTATCAATGTCTTTGCTCATGACTAGAAGGTGGTGACTTCAGGACCCTTATGATGACCCCCTCCTAGGGCAGGGAACATAGTGGTGAGGGTGGAGCAAAGGAAGATACAAATGTAGAGACTGATGCAATCAAAGATGAAACTTGGAAGTTAGAAAAGAGAAGTTAAAGGGAACAATTAATAGATATCAAATACTAAGTGCAAGGGTATTTTAAAAGAAAATGATCAGGAAAAGAAAGAAATACTTAAAGGTTTACTAAAGTACAGATAAAAACAATTGTTTTAATATAAATCAAAATAAAAGATGTTGCTAAGATAATACCAAGTAAACAATCTTGAACTATGGAAAATAAAACAAAAAAAGAAATCTTTAATTTTTTCCATATAATTATTATTATATTCAAGAAGGGAAGGAGGGAAAAAGAAAGGAAGGACAGACAAATAGACGTCTGTAGATAAGTTGTCTTCATTAGGAAAAGTGGGGTATCTATCCTGTTAGCTTTACAGGTTGGCAGACTCCAAAGTGATGCCCTTTATTTCAAACCTGCAGGCAAGTTTCTGTGGGCACAATCTTGGGTCTGTACTTAGAATTCCAGGGATAATGGGCTTTATTTCAAACAGGTGGTAAGCATGGTGGTCCTGGGTGGACCATTTAGCTCTTAATATCACCTCTAAACCTTTTCACATGTCTAGAGAACCAGAGTATTGAGACAAATTGGAGATCACAAATACAGACAGAATGGAAAAGCTGTTCCATAATCCAAAGTAGACTGTCAACATCACTGAATGTAATAGGTAATATTTTAGCTGGAGTTGTCTCTAAATTCTAGAGCAACCTGATTTGGATTTCTCTCTTTAAAAATGGTTCAACATTTTCTTCATATGGACCAAAATGGGGAAAGAAAAGAGGAAAAGAATGAAAAAAAAAGACAGTGGAGAAAAGAAAGGAAATACTAGGAAATACTACTTTAACACTTGTACTAATCAATATACATGTGTGTAGGTAGTAGATGATACTTTTCCTTTACTGACATTTCTGTGTGGAGACAACATTGTCAGGGGTGCAATTATAGTTGTTGTGCAAAGTTCAGTCACCTGGAACCCCTGCTATGCTTATTCCACTGAGTCTCTGCTTTGTCTTCCTTAGAACTGCACAAAATATCATATGAGAGAATATGGCACAAAAACAACTCAATATGCACTTGAATGCCATAAAACTCTAGAAAAACTTTCAGTTAAATTTGTCACAAGCTGGGCAAACCTCACTGAATTGCGAAATGACACTTGGTCTCTGGTGCGATCACACATGTGAGTCCAATACCAGGTGTGCTCATGCTTTGTGGTCCTTTGTACTTCTGGCCACAAATACTATGCCATCCAGTTTCCCACAGCTTTCCCTACTATTAATGGAGTGGGAAATGAACTATGCTGTTTTAACTTCCCCTGGGCCTTAAGTGAAGTTAGACTATGATTAGGCAAATAGCAACAGGAAACAATGAGAACCAAATGGCAAATTCTCACAAATCTTTCTTTAACTCAGCTATGGCATGCAGTGCCCTGCAGCTAATAATAATAACAAAGAAATAAATGAAGACTTGCAACCCTGCTGCTCTTTACTCTGTCCTCTGTCTACACCCCATTTTTGAGTCCCTGGGAGAGAGGTGGCTGGCTGTCAGTGCTAATCCTATCTAGTTGGTGAAAACATAGAAATTAACTTAAGCTCATATACCTCACTGTGAGTTCCTTAGGGCAGGGATTGGATCCCATGGGTGCTGTGACTCTTCAGACACAGAGCAAGGCTGAACTTATGTTAGTTGCCCAAGGAACAGCATTAGGCTGCCTCCATATGTTTCTATCAAATATGTACAGTTCTGCTAAGTCCTACCATGAAGTAGACTTAAAAAAAAATGGTGTTATAAACACACAACTCTGGACCTTCCACAATACATGTAGTTCTTTCATTATTCTCTCCTCTCCAGTTCTTCCATGTTGAGTTTTGAGGGGACAATGAAATATCTTGATTTTCAAGTACTGCAAGAAAACAGAAAGATTTGTACGAGAAACAATTATGGCACTATAAAGTATCTAATCAGAACATTTTATTTTTCTTACTTTATCTTTAATATTTTTGTTTTTGGAATTAATGAACAAAACAATTTTAATAGTATTAACGGTCCATGGGAGGCAATGAAATATAGTGAGGAAAAAAGCCAGGAATCATTCACAGTCAGCCAGTATTTATTGAATTCTATTACATGTCAGGTTGTGCTTAGCTTTGGCAGTACTGAAGTGAATAAAATAAAGTTAGCCTTGGCCTTCATAGAGTAGATAATTTAGAGGAGGAGATGGGCAAAAATGTCAACCCATCAAGAACCAAAGAATACATAAGTAGACAAATATCTTAATTTCTTAGAGGGAAGAAAACAAGGTGCTGAAGGTTAGAGAGTAGGGTAAGGGCTGCAGAGGGAAAGATGGGAGGAAACAATCCCTAGGTAATGCAAATAAGACCAAAGTGAGGCACAAAATGGACATGGGGGTACATGTTTGCAATCCCAGTTACTCAGGAGGCAGAGGAAGGAGGATCACAAGTTCAAGGTCAGCATAGGCAAAGTTAGTGAGACCCTACCTCAAAACCAAAATACAAATAAAAAGGCTGGAGGCATGGCTCAAGAAGTGGTACAGCATTTGCCTAGAATGCACAAGGACCTGGGTTCAGTGCCAGTACTGAAAAATAAGGAAGAAAAAGAAGGGAAGTCCAGACCCTGGAGATGACTGCTCCAGACCAATGTTTCACAGAAGCAAAAACTTTAAGGTGGGAAAGAATTTGCAGGGTAGATTTAGGATTGAATATAAACATGGTCACTTAAGAGCACAGCAGGCACATTCTTTTACCTTGGACTCTTACTTTCACATTTGTAAAATCAAGATATTGCCTATGTTGAAAACTGAGGCAAACTTTAAAGCTCTCTGTGGCAAAGTGCCCAAGACTGCAGGCCTTCATAAAATGATGTTTCCCTTTTCTGACAACATTTTATAACTTTTTAAATGAATCCCTTACAAAAGTCAAACAATAAAAGCAACAAGAAAATATCAACACTTTCCAAGTATAAGTGTCACTTCATTCCATGTAGCACTTACTATTAAAAAGATAGAAAAAAAAGAAAAGGAAAAACTGATAGAAGGGTTCAGCTGGACCCTAACAACTGTGAAGGTCACAGATTACCATACATATTTTCTAAATCCAAGTGTATTTCAGTGACTGCAAAAAATCAAGATTGAAATGTAACAGATTGAATTGTTTACTTGGTGAATTTTAAGCAATTGATTAGTATGTATTTAATTGGCTTTTCAGCCTGAATTAATTTAATCTTTTGTACATTAAACAAACTCATAAAAGACTTCGCAATGCAGTAGAATTGCCACCAAGGTTATGTTACTATCTATAGACATTTTGCATTTTAGAAGCCCTACAAAAACATGTTCCTGTTTATATGACCTTTCATGAATTGAAATTCCAGTTGAGTTTTGTAACCAATTGTAATGCTTGTTTTCTCAGGAAGCAAGTTACCTTCCCTTTCTTGGAGCAAGAACACTTGATTCATTAAACAATTAGAGCAAGTTAAGTCCTGAGAAAACCCAGTTCACCCAAATGTTTTCCTCTATGCCCAAAAACACAGCCATAAAATGATAAATAATAAGGTATTCTCAGGGATTGGCATTCATATAACCTCTGTTTTCTGCCGCAGAATAAGTGGGTGTATCTGAGCACCATTTAGAACACACACACACACACACCCTCCCTCAGTTGGCACCAACTAGAACCCATGTGGTGGGCTTCCTTAATTGCATAAACACTTGAGGTGGAAAGTCGGGTCTGGATTCACAGTGACCTAGATTTCTGGGATGTGGAAAAGATATGCTTTTTCCTAGGAACTATCTGCTCTGTCTTGAATGTGAACTGTAGGTAGCTGCTTTGTCCTGCAGATGCTACTGAGATCTCTGGTTAGCCACATTGAAGTGGTTTGAAAGAGCCAGTGAGGAATATGTCATCTTCCATATAACTTTGTAGAGAGGAGGAAAGAATGGTTAGGTGCTAAAACTAGAAGTTTGCTTAATGGGAGAGAATGGAAATCCAGTAGAAACCCACATTGTGATTAATAGCTGCAGACAAGATTTGTCTGAAAGTATTTTCAGTGTTCTCACTGAGGCTTCTGCAAGGCCCCACATCAGGTGGATGATGTGTCTTCTCATGGTCCCCACTGGCTCTGACTTCCTGTTTCTACTCAGTACACTAGAGCACAGTGCTGCTGAGTTTGCTCCAATTTCTCTCTACACTGTCAAATACAGAACATGCTAGGCTTGCCTGCCGGAAAATGGACCCCATGGATTGTAGTGCAATCCACGTTACCTCAGCCTAGGTAACCAAAGTATTTCTGCATTGGTGTACAGCCAGACCACACCAGGAAACCTTGAGCAAGCCTAGCTAAGTCCACCAGTACTGCCTGATGGGCCCAGATATGTAAGCAATAGACACTCATCATTTGTCACTGAGATTTTGTGATTGTCATCTCACATCATACTTTGACGATAGATAAGGCACACCATCCTGAAGGGAACTTTTGCTCTCTTGAATTTATCTGCCTTTTTATTCTTTTTTCTTCACTATTAGCATATTATTGTTGTACATGGAGTTATGTAAGTGCTTACAACATATATTAACTTCATTTATCCCTTCCATTTTTCTCTTTTATTCCTCCTTTCCTCCTCCCTTCTTAGAAGAAATTCAATAGATTTCATTGCTCTATTTTCATACATTAATACAAAATACTTCCATCACATTTGTATTCCTTCACCCTTTCCTTATGCCTTCACTCCTTCCACTGGTACCCATCTCCAGACTGGAACTGTTTTAACTTCTTGTTCTTCAATATTTTAGAAAAAGATGTTTTTGTTAGTGTATGGGGTTTCATTGTGACATTTCTGAATATATATGTATTACACACCAAATTGATTTGTGCCCTTTTTCACTTTCTCTTGCCTTACCCATGTTTTTTCTAGCATGGTTTTAGCATGTTTCTTTGTTTTCCCACCTCTCAGCCATTTTTATTAAGATTAATTTGTTAATGCTAAATAATAGCTTCTTCTGAAACTCTTTTTTACTCTTCTGATACTTTTTTTTTTGTTTTTCTGTTTATTTAAATCAGAAGCAAATTGCTTGTGTGGTGGTCATCTGGAGAATTAGACAAGGGGACTCCTCCATAAAGTGTGAGTCATAGCAGGAGGTTCATCTGAAGATGTCCTAAATATCCTCCTAAGTTTGGATAGCAAGAGAATGGTAAAGGGGAGGGCATAGTCTGCAGAAAGTGAGAAGAAATTTGTCTGACTATGCTTTATTAGAAGGGAAAACATCATTAGTAGTATATCCCACATATGCCCTCCTGACATCCATTCCCAAACTACGGGGTATTATACTTTTAAAGATATATGTCCTATATCTTCAAAAAAATTGTACAACCCTGATGTAGGTTTTGTTTTTTATATTTTTTTATAAACATGATACGTTGCCCAGTGTGCCCTGAATAAATTAGGCCCTAGATCAATGTGTATTAATAATGGTGAAGAAAGTAAGAGGCTAAAGGAAGAAGAGAGGTTATATAAAAAGTCTAATTAGTTTTCAACTATCAAATTTTTATATTAAGCTGGAAAGATATAGTCTAGATGTAAAAGGAATGAATTTGAGTAAAATTCCTGTAAACCATCCTTCTTAGAAAGTAAACATAAATGTGGAATGTACAAGTCAAAATGACTATCAGATTACAAACCAGAGACTTTGAAACTACCAAAGTCAAGAAGTACAGATTCAACAACCTACTTATCATTAAGTCACTGAAGAATATAATCTATTGAAATAAGCAGTAGTTCCATATGCCTAAGACAGAAAACTTGTTGGAAGGCAGCTGTTGACATGAAAATCATTTCTTAATATTAAATTCACTTTTAATAACTCTGACAGAATATAACATAAAAAACAGTAAATGTTGTAACAACATATGTGAAAATATCAAGTCTGAAATTCACTTTATTTAGAACACTCATTCTTTGCCTTGGACTGGAAATTTCCACTGACTGCTACCTACATTCATCAGGAATTTACACAATTTCTTTAGGCTCAGAATAAAATTTAGCTATACATTCAAAGAATCTTTTAAAAATACCTTAATGTTTTCTTAATACAAAAGGAATGTATACTTACAATGGTGCATAATGGTGTATACTTACATAATAGTATAAATGGTATATTTTAAATTCTCAGCACCTGTACACAAAAGTTTGATGTTTGACATTTTATATGGCTACCATAATACCTGAGAATATATGGCCCTTGAAATCATGACAAAAGAAATTTTTTGAGCATGTAAATGGCTGTTGAGAAGTGCATTTTAGCATAAAGACAAGGAAAAGGAACACACTATCTCCTCTAAACTCTCAACCTTGTAATTTTACCTTCTTGTTTATGTTTCTTGCAATACCAAGAATGGAAGCTCAAACATGGCTGCATCTTTGTTGCTACTCTTCCCACTGAGAGGTGGAGTCTAGTTCCTCTTTTTTGACATCTGGCCTGGCTTCAGAGACTTGATTAACTAATGGAACATGGTGGGAGAGACTTTCTGGGACTTGTGAGACTTTCTAGCCTTGTGTCTTTTATCTGGACCTGCCAGAATGTCTGAGCTGTCCCATAAGAACTCTGACTAACCTGAGCCTCTCCTGCTGGAGGTTGCAGTCTACAGTTTCCAGTGAGTCCCATCTTCAAGCTTCCATAATGCAGTGCTGTACATGTGAATGAAGCTGTCTTGCACTTTCCAAAGCAATCCATTTGCCAGCAGACTACCAATGAGTAGCTACAGTCCGTGCTGTGAGAAACAGAGTAACCCAGCTAAATTCTTGGTCCACAAAACAGATGACTGTATGAAAATGATTGTTTTGTTAACACTGTGTTTTGGAAAACAGCATCGATGATCTTTTCCTTAACAGCAAATAATCCAAATGCTTAGTTACTTAAAGCAATCACAAGTAACACTATCTTTCCAGGATTTTATGGACAGGAAGCTGAACAGGGAACAGTAGGACTGGTTTGTGTCTGTTCCACAATATCCTGAGCCTCAGCTGCTAACACTTGAAGTTGAAGTTGAAGTTGATGGCTTCAGGCTTCAATCATATGGAGATATTTTTGCTTTCATGTTAAGGCGTCGATGCTGGACTACTGGCTGGAGTGAAGACCTACACATATAGTCTTCTATGTGGTCTTTCCACATGGACTAATTTGAGTTTTCTCAGAGTCTCATGCCAAATTCCAAGACAGTGAATGTCATACTTCCTTTTATGACTTACTGGAGAAAATGTCAACATTACATTGTATTGAGAGCATACTGGGTGGGCAGAGGGTTAAGACATCTTAGCAAATACACACCAACACAGGTGTTTTACTTATGCATGACTGCATAGCCAGGATGCCAACTCAGGTTGCAAAAGCAACAAGCAATTTTTAGGGGTATGAGTTTCATGAGGACAGAGAGTTCTCTCTTTCATTTCTTTTCTTTCCATTTTTGAGTCTCAAGAGCTAGACTAGTGACTGGAACATAGTTATTATAAATAAATATTTATGGAATTGCTAAATGAGTAAACAGTAAGGGCTGTAACATTCCAGGACATAAAACTCAGTCCATATGTGATTTTACAGCACTCTTCCTGCTTGGTAGCAACCTGAAAAGAAATTTTTTTAAATGCCTGTTTAAATTGAAATGGCAGCCTTCCAGGGTAACAGGAACTAGAAAACTAATCAAAACCAGTAAACTCTTAGAGAATGTTAGTTTGCATCACAAGACTAGCTTCTGAATTTCCTCCCTTAGGTGCATTTCAAAGGCAGAATTCTAGATGACTGTACTGCAGGGACAAGAAGAAGAGGGTGCCCAGAGGTACTAATATTTGCCAAATATCTAGGTTTTCCTTGTTGTGATAGGCTCTTTTTGGCTCAAAGTCATTCCCTTCCTCTCAGTTAATGAGGTTTGAGAAATATCAGTTCTGTTGTCAGAAAACACATGAAGGCAGAAGGGAAAATAGGGCGAACTCGAAAATTGGAGTCCAAGCATTAATAAAGCAAAGGTTAAGAAAAATTAGAAAAGGTCCATGTTCTATATTCCTTTAAGAATATAGCACGAACATGGATGAAAACAAAGGGGAACAAAAAGTCTCATCGTTAAGTAATTCAGAAATGTTCTCCAGGAACACACTGGTTAGGAATGGGGTTGATGAAACTATCATTTATTGAACACCAACTAGGCCCATGTTGGTGCTTTCATTGCAGAAACTGTGGAAGAAAATGAATGTCTGCCAGTTTTTGTTGGTAGACTTGAAGTAATTTGTTACACAGCAATGCATAACTGATGCCCACACTACTCTAACTCAACCTTCTCTCTCATCTGCTTTTAAATATTTGTTAGTTTGACATTAATATTTTAACATTTTCAAAACTTATAACCTTGGATTTAGTATTGTTGTCATAATATCCACATTCTAAACCTTAGTTTTGTATTTCACTGGAAATATAGAAATTTCAGAGCTTGTGAGTTTTTTTTTCTCCTTCTGAGTACTTAAATTTTGAATTGCATTGATTTGACTGGGTTTCATGATGTAATTCTTTTGAAAAATAGGTTTATATGTATTCTAGTCCCAGTTGTGCCATAGCTTGAAGCCAATGTAATATTTTCTAACTTGCTTATGGATTCTTCTGTTTGGACATTCCTAATTTCTTTTTTATGAATGAAATCTAGTAACTTCACAAGACATATCATTCTTTATTAGTTTTCCTTGGATATAATGTCTCCATTTTGTCTCTAATTGTCCTGGTCCATAGGTTCAGTTTCCTCTTCAGGAATTCAAGGATGCCAAAATCAGCTCATGTTCAAGGCAGTATAGGAGAATGGGGAGCATGGCCTATGGAGTCAGTCTGCTGTGTTCAAACCATTGACTGGCTTTTATCTTGTGTAAACATTTTTACCATTTGTGTGTATCAGTGTTTCACACTAAAAAGGAAGATAACAGTATTGCCTATCTTTTGCATATTTTGTAATGATTAAACAATTAATGCATATGTGGCATTTTTAACAACAATAAACACAGGTTTCTTTCTGTTTACTCTGGTAGACACTGAGCATTTATGTCATAAATTTCTTTCATCAAATTTTGGATATTTCAAGTCATTTTTTTGTATAAGTAATTTTCATTTTCTATTTTTATCCTCCTCTTCTGGGATCCACATATGTTATATAACATACATTAAAATATATATGTTAGAAAAGTTGATATTTAATATATCCCTGGTCTTTGTTCTCATTTTTTATTACCTTTCCTCTTTGTTCTTCTTTTTTTTTGTAGCAGGCCTCAAACTGTGATCCTCCTACATCTGCCTTCCATGTGGCTGTGATTACAGGTACGTATATCCACACCTGGCTTTTTTTTGAGATGAGAGAATTACTTATTTTAACCAATTACTATTGGTTAAAATTTAATCTAATTACTCCTTCTTCTATTATTGAATTTTTCTGTACTTGGGCTATTAAGTTCCTCCTGTAAAATTTATAGTTAACATATTGTGTATTATAGTTCTAAACTTTTAGTTTTTAATTTCTATACCTTTACTGAGATTTCCTGTTTCTTAATTTATCACAAACATATTTTGCTTTACTTTATTAAGAATAATTATTAAAACTACTTAAAAATCTTGCCTGCTTCTTCCAAGATCCATTTCATCTTGGAGTTGATCTTGTTTTATTTTCTTTCCTGTTGAAATGTTTTCCACCTCCTATGTTTTGTATGTTTATCACTTTTGGATTATATTCTGGATTATTTGATGAGTTAGTTATAGAGACTCTAGATTCTGTTATTTTTAATAATAAGTTTTGCTCTTTTGTTTTATTTACTTGTTTGCTTGATTAGACTTGGCATATACACTCTTTTTAGTGAAATCACAGTATCCATTTTTAAAAAACTTTTCATTGCTTCCTTTGAATCTGTACACATATGCATGGGTTCAGAGATGTTACTGTCTGAATGTGTCCCCCAAATTCAGGTGTTAGAAACTTAATGCCCAAATGCAGCACTGTTGGGAGGTGGGACCTTATGGGAGGTGTTTATGGCACAAGGACTCTGTCAGCATGAATGGATTAATGCTGTTGTGTAAGGGGCTTGTTATTTGGTTCCCTCCTCTGCTCTTTGGCCATGTGAGAACATAGCATCTCTTCAATATGGAGGATGTGGTATTTCAGGTACAATTGGAGGAGATGAGAGAGTGGGTGGGTTCCAACCTGCAGTGCCTTGATCTTAGACGTCCCAGCCTTCAGAATAATGAGAAATAAATTTCTAGCATGATATTTTGTTATGGCATTCCAAGCAGAATAAGATAGTGGATATTTTTTAGCACAACCATCTTAAACTCATATTTTTTCCAATTTGATTTCTTTTGATAGAGTACCAAAACACACTGTAAAGAAAGTACTTTACTGTTCTCTGTCTTTGTAAATCTCCTTGTTGTAAACCCAAGCTTTAAAAGACAAGGTTGTTAGCCAGGTTCTAGTAGCTCACATCTATAATCCTAGCTATTTGAGAGGCTGAGATCAGGAGAATCACTGCTCAAAGCCAATCCAAGTAAATAATTCTCCAGAACCCACTTCCAAAATAACCAGGGGAAAATGGACTAGAAGTGGGTCTCAAGATATAGAGTTTCTGATTGCCTGCTTTGCTAGTGTAAAGTCCTAAATTCAAACCCCAGTCCCACCAAAAAAGGACAACATTGTTTTTTTGAACTTATTTTTGAAAGCACAGTCTTTCCACTGTCATATATTTCAAAGGTGTATTTCCAAGAATCAGTAGGGTATACAGTTAAGCAGAACTATCTCATTTGTAACTGGGAAGCATTAAGCAAATTAATCTCTGTGTTTACCAGGTTCCCTGTTGGGATAATAATACCTACTCTATAGAAAGATGTTGAGGATTAAATAAAATGAATGCAAAACTCCTAGAATAGTTAATCAGAAAATGTTGACTTTTTACATGTTGAACTCACTTTATCAAATTTTGCCCATTTGTAAGCATTTTTGGGAACTTTTTTTTAACTTATGATTTATTCCTTTTTTTAGGATCTATGCCATTTTATCTGTAACTCTCTACCATACTTGTTTTATTACTTGATATTCTAGTTATTTGAGATTTTTTTAATTCACACTTTATAGGATCTTTTAAACTTCTTGAAGTCAGGGGCAGATTTTACTTATTTGTGTATCTTTGCAGTGACTTAAATAGACTAGAAATACTCAATTAAAATTTTCAGAATTAAATTTGCTTTCTTGAGTCATCATATCATCAACTTTATGGTAGTTTCCTCAAGAGACATTATACAACCCAGTAAATGTCTTTAAAATTCATGGAAAGGTCTTAGTTGCATTTTTTCCATCCCTTTGATCCTTCTTCAGTGTTTAAAAATAAACTTAAAGATTTAGCTTGAACCACTGAGATTCAAGAGCACACATGAATCAGTTTCATCTTGAATTCGTAATAGCAAATGTCTTTCTGCATTAATTTCAAATGGTGTAGATTTATAACTCAACACAGTTTTCTTTAATCAGGCATTTCTGATGATTGGCAAGATGGTATGATAGTAAACTCTTACTTTATTTTTACTTCACAGATACACTTTAATTTACTCATCTCACAGGAATGTTGTCTTCCTCACTCAATATGGTAGTTATTTTTGTCCATATAACACAAAATCTGCCTCAACTCTGGTGAAAAGAGTATACAAATTATCTTGACAATAACAAAATGACTATTTCAGAATGGAAGAAAGAAAGCAGCTAAAACAGTCATTTATGGCAGTGAAATTCTAATAAAGAATACAGAAACAAAGTACACTTCTTTCTTTTTTTGGTGCTGACTGTTGAGGTCTACCACTGATACAGTTGGATACCAGGAACCCTTTAAAATGTCTTTTCTTTAAGCTTAAGTTAGTCAGAATTAATTTTTTTGGATTAAAAAAAACAGAGATTTCCTTTTGAAATTACCTTCAATGTTATGCTTCCTATACACAAATGGATGTCATACTTGATTTTTTTTCTTGGTTCTGGTACTTGAAGACAAGTCTTATTCTTCTTTTCCTTGTTCCATCATTGGCTTCTGCTGAACATAAGCCAATTGCTCAAAGAAAGGCTTTTACTATTACTGTTCTAAAACAGAGATACCTAAGAATGAAGAGGAGTAGTGGAATTCATGACCTAGAGACAATGTGATTCAGGAACTTGCAGGAAAATGCTTAGGCACCAGGTCAGAAGCAGAGAGTTTGGGGAAGGTTGTGTGTTGATGTCCTTCTAGGAGCAAGTACTGTAAAAACATACAAGAGACCATAATGTGGTTTTCTAAAAGTCTTTTTAAAATCTGAATGATTTGAGGAAAAATCTGTTTACCTCTACACAAGTCAGTTTAGTGAGTTATGAAATTTCTATACTGCATGAATGATCTATTTCAGAAGGAAACCTGTTTCTCTATGGGTACTTTGTTGCCAGTTTAGAATATTCATGGTTTCTGAACAGCCCATAATGCAAAGATCTGTTGCTTGATTGGCCTTCTTTTGACAGTCTCTCCTTTATTTGCAGTTTATGTGTGAAATTCATACTGTAGATTTTCTTGAACTCCTACTCAGTGTGCTCCCACTGTCTTAAGTATTGAAAGCTTTTACATTTTCACAAGAGATGCTTATTGGCTAGCCTCTCCATACATCAATTCCTAGAAGACTCAAAAAGCTTAATAAATGAGTTTCTGAGAAACTCCCCTTGTAGGAACTCAGGTTGGAGTTCTGGACTTACACACAGGTGTTGATGCCAATACATTTGAGACAGTTCAACTCTTAATGTCCTTTTAGAAAATTGGTAGCTGCCAAAAAGTTTTGGGGATCAGCAGTATAGGTCTTTCCCCATAAGTGCATTAGAGTTTAATGAGTGCAAATCTCAAAATCAAATTATTTAATAAATGCAGATTATCAGGTATGAGGAAAACAGTTATCTACAACCTCTTCTAAGAGTTTGAAAACATTTCAGTTATCAGTCTTTTTTAAGTACCCTGAAGTCCATCTTGCAGAAAGTTTTACTTGAAGCAACTCTAATAATATTCTGGAGTTTAGATTTGGTTAAACTTAGAACTAGCATCAGGAAAACACACTTTTCTACATCATTGCAACTTCCAATCAAGGGCAAAAGGTGTCTCTAAAACTTTTGACAACCCATGATTTTTAATATTATTAATGTTACTAGTGAAAACCTATTTTCAGTATGCATCATGCTAGTAAGTAAGCCTTATTTCCTAATAAATTCTTTTCTTGTGTTCATTATTTTAGTTAGAAAAAATCTAGCACTGATTAAATAAAGAAGCATAATAGCTATTTTTGAAGTATGGTCTTTAGATACGATGTAGATGGCCTTCCCTGGGATGTGAGTTATTAAGATAATGGATTTAGTCTAGGGTGTAGCTTGAGCTAAATAACATATACATAATATCACACCATCTATATTGAGGTAAATTAAAGAAAGAGCTACATTTGTTATTCTGTAATTTTTCGAGAATATAAATATCCATGGTTTAAGAAATTCAGGCTCAGAGATTCCAGGATGTAAGACTAGAATTAGTTACATTTTAGCCATATTGAGACTTAGGGAAGCAGAAACTGCTGTCAAATGCTGGCTCCATAATTTCTGACTCTACTTGGAAAGAGGATGGAGGAAACTTGTATCTAATCAGTGTTTGTTTGCATAATAGGCTGCTTTTTTTCTTGGATGTTACTAAGTTAAATGGCTTTAGATGTGATATTATGGAAGACTTGCTCTGGTATTTTCACTGGGCATATTTTTAAACTATAGTCTTTAAAAAAGTTGAGATTGCATGTATTTTTAAAAAATAATTTATCTGTAATACATACAAGGCATTTATGTCATATTTCAAAAATTTTGATTATTTGATTGTTCTAATATACAGGAGAGAGAGAATTATTTAGTGAATAGAAAGATTTATTGCAGAATCTGATTTGAGCTCTACAAACTACAGTAAGGCTGTGAAAATTCCTTTGCTATACATTAAACCCTAGTGTATACTAAGTGTAATAGTATGCCAGACCTAATAAATAAATTTATGGTCTAATAAAAAAGCATGGTTTTATATTTATAATATTTTCCTAAGAAGTTAATGTATTGAAATGTAACACAATAATCAAAGTATTGCCACCACATACACCATGAGACAATTATAATTTTCAAATATGATTTCTGAAAGTCATTTACCAAGCTATCCTAACCACCGTAAGATTTCACTTTTTCATCAATAAAAGTATGATTGTCTCCTTGAAGGATAATTGTGTTGTAAATCATCTGATGATGAAAGGATCTATGGAAAAACTCCAAGTTCTTTCTTAGGCTGAAAATTACAGCAACATTTTTTAAACATATGATTGTCAATTTGTGTTTTTATATAAATGCTCTTGCCCTAAAATGTTTATTCTTTTCTGTTCTTTAGAAACTGAGGTCATTTGTTCTTTGTCTCAAAAGCTTATCCCATATTGCAAAATGGCTTAAAGCTATTATGTGGGCCCTTGAGCTTAAGGAAGAAATAGATTTCAGGATTACTATCACATGGAAAAGAATGCATAAAGTCATCCTGAAGAAAATATAATGAGAAAGAGTAGGTCTTTTTCATTATAGGAATGCCAGCCCTTTGGATAGAGGCAGAAAAGGAGTTCACAGTAAGGGAGAAGGGAAATTGAATAGAAATTTGAATATTATGTCATCTTGGGTACTGGAGGGAGGAGATTAGTGAGCAGTCAAGTATATGAAGCATTGTTTTACATTTCTGGTTAAGTCAGATAAAGTTGAAAAAAGACATTGGTTCCATTATCAGTGGATAAATTTAAAGGTAGTATTTGTATCTTAAGCCATCAAAGAAATATAGAATTAATAAGATAAAGAAACTGAATTCTTAAGGTAGGTAAACCTTTTCTAGATTATCACAGGTCAGGGCCACTGGCCCTAAATCTTAAGAAGTGATTGTGTGTATATAAAACAGCTATTGATGGGAACATACAAGAGTTTTACTTTTTACTTTATTTTAGATATCTTTCAAAGCACTGAAAAAATTCCAATTGCTGCATAAGTTAAAATAGGATAATCTCTGAAAGGTATCCACTGGAGGAAGGCTTGTGTTATCCTTTTTGAGACCAGTAAACACAAAGCCAGTTTAAAGAACATAGAGAGGCCAAAAGGAGAGACTGAATACATTTTATTCTTTTTAGAAGGTTGGCTATGGAGAGAAGGAAGATGGATTTTGTGGTAGCAGGAAGAAAATATTTACCCTTACTGTTTTGACCCAGGAAAAGCTTTTACAATTATTATTAGGAAGCTAAGAATCTGAGAATATTTAAAACACATATCATAAAGTACAGTTTTAGATTTGTAGAGGCTGAGTAAATGCTGAGAACAGTAGAGGGTGGTAGCTCAGAGTTCCACATCCCCCACCCCACCCTACAAGTTTTCTTAGTTATTAACATCACACATTGATGTGTTATGTTTGTTGAGATTCATAAACCAAAACTGGCATGTCATCATTAGCCAAAGTTCATAATTATACTAAGGTTTATTTATTTTTATTTTGTAGTTCTATAACTTGAGAAAAATGCATAATGTCAAACATATAGCACAACAGTTTCAAACAGAATATCTACCATTCCAAAATACCCTATGATTCACCTATTCATCCTTTTCCCCCCTACAGATTCCAGGAAAAAAATCCATTGTTACAGTGCCTAAGACTTTTATGGATTCTTCAGTACAATTAAGTAAGCTCTCAGATCTTTTTAATGTTTATTTCACATTAAGCATTCTTATTCTGTTTTTTAGGCTCCAAAACTATATTACTTTTGTCCCTTCTTACTTTATTGTGAAATTCTGTCTTTATGCTGTTACAGTATTTTTTCTCAAGGCTGGGCTTGAGCTGTGAACTTCCTGCCTTAGCCTACTGTGTGCTAGGATTACAAATGTGTGACACCGTGCCCAACTTATAGTAAGGCTTTTGAGATATTGAAATAGGATGTTTTCAAAATCTACTCATAAAACGTTCCTCTTGAATTCAGATGATATGCTAAACCCATATACTGTGATAAGAATACTTACTATGACAATTTAAATGTATAAAATCTAAATATAACTAATGAACTTCATGTATTTTGTCACTTATTTTATTAATTAGTTATTTTTATGAATGGAGAATATTTTCATGACAACAAGCAAATTAACTTTGATGATAAAATTATTAAATCAATAAGATTGAGGACTCCAGATGCACATAGTTTATGTGC
Organism: Castor canadensis; assembly: GCF_047511655.1. NCBI lineage: Eukaryota > Metazoa > Chordata > Mammalia > Rodentia > Castoridae > Castor > Castor canadensis. The sequence continues at coordinate 60,663,363 of NC_133394.1, forward strand.
TAATCCCAATTTGCCTCTTGCCAGCCATGAGTAGCCATTGTTTCTCATCTATGAGGTAGGGTTGATAACAATGTCATCTACATACACAACACTTGGACACTTAGTAAATACACATGAAGCTCATAAAATGACTGTGACTCAGGACATGGACAGATGCGTTTACTATTCCTACTCCAATGTAGCATTGTCTCAATATGCCAAAGACAGAGGAAGCCAGAGTCATCATCACCATCTCATGTTGGGATATAAGGGAGTATTTAGAATTAAGCCACAATTCTAGTGGCATCCGCATTCTATATATTACTTTTAAACATTTTCAAAACTTGTTGCCTAACTAGTTATTACCTTCATGAGAAAAATGTGTGTCTTTATCACAACTCTAAATGAGGCAGAGCCAATAATAAGATTAGAAATTTGCGTATTCCACACATGTCTGATGAGAGCACTAAGTTTTATGTTATATGTATTTAAAAGGTGTCAGGACTCATGGGTGTCACACTAAATTACTTGTATTTTTTCTTCCAACAATTAATGGTAGATAATCTGGAGAGTCCGTTACACACCATTTTTAAAGCTAGTAAAGTTTCATCAAACCTTAAAAGAACATATTTTGGTTTGTTCTTATGGAATTCTTATTAAAATATTCATCTGATTATCATCTATATGCTTAGGCACTTGCTGGCACGATGTGTGACACAGTTAGTTCCGAACTTTCAGTTTTTCCAACTGTTGTGCCAAAACTATTTTAAAATGGCACCTGAAGGCTGGCATAGCTTAATATGTTCCATTGGGCTTACTTGGTAAAAGATGAGTTCATGTTTCCAAGGCTGTCCTATGATTTCTGTTTTTAGATCATTTTGTTACGAACATTTAAAATTTACACAATTACCAATTCTAACAAGAATACAAATGTTAAAATCTGAGGGCTTTTGGCTTTACAAATGAAAGTAAAATACATAAAGTGAAAGTTCTGACTTTACATTGTTGAAATAGTTTTTTCTCCAATTTTCAGAAAGCAGGTTTGAGATTAATCAATCTATTTTGGATAAAATTTCTAATTTTTACCATTGCAAGTTAGAATATATGTGAATATAATACAAACCAATTTGCAACTTTCTGTTTTTCAATGTACCTATTTTTTATAATTTCAAGAAATAACTCACAAAAGAACTCCTTATATGAGGTCTGAAATTACATAACAAGCCACTTGATTTTCTCACTACTTTGAAACACTAGTGGTTTAATTAACATGGTGGGCTGCATGGCTTTTTAAAAACAGATTTCTTGTTCCTCAAATAGTCTGTTCATTTTAAAAGATCAGGTTATTGATATTTTTCAAGAGTTGTAGATAGAAGAATAGGGTGAAGACAATGTCAATATGAAAACGTAGCCAGGCATGGTGGCACATGCTTGTAATATTGGTTACTTAAGAGAGAGAGAGATAGGGCAGATGGTGGTTTGAGGCCATTTAGGCAAACAATCTCAACAAACAACCTTGGTGTGGTGGTGGTCACTTATGACCCTACCTATTCTGGAGACATAAGTAGGAGGATCAAGGTCCAAGGCTGGCCCTGGGAAAAAATGTGAGACCCTTTTTGAAAAATAACTAAAGCAAAAGGGCTGTGGCTCAAGTAGGAGAGCACCTGTCTAGATATGCACGGAGTTCAAACCTCAGTACCACTGAAATATTAATAATAATAACAATGAGAGTAATGTTCAGTTGGAAACAACTGAGATGGTGATGATGACTCTGGCTTCCTCTGTCTCTGGCATATTGAGACAATGCTACATTGGAGTAGGAATAGTAAATGCATCTCTCCATGTCCTGAGTCACAGCCATTTTATAAGCTTCATGTGTATTTACTAACTGTCCAAGTGTTCTGTAGGTAGATGACATTGTTATCAACCCTACCTCATAGATGAGAAACAATGACTAGTCATGGCTGGCAAGAGGCAAGTTGGGCTTAGCACATAAACTATGTGTCTCCTGAGTCCTCAATCTTGTCCACTCCTCTAAACTGTGGCTACTGAAAGAGCATTCTCCAGAGTAATATGAGAGAAATTAAAGAAAAGCAGAAGTGGAAAAGAACGGAAAAAGTCAAAATGAGCATAGTAACCCTGATAGAACAAGAATCTCTTTTCTCAGTATTTCTTTATCTGCCATTTATTCCTCCACTTCATCTTCTCCCTCAGAATTCCTCACTGGTGGCTGGGGAAACCCACTTGCTGTGGTTATGGACCTAACCCATTCTCAACCCTTTTTTGAATGTTCTCTCTACTGCCTTGCTGTCCTTTTGACTTGGCTGGTGACAGTGCTTTCTAAAGTTGTTTATGATGTCCTTCACCTGCCATGGGGCCAGGAATGGGATCATTATCCTTGTTCACCATTGTCATTTCCAGGCAATACTTCTGTTCTTTTGTGGGTTATAGTACCTAGCTATATTCACACATTCCTCTCTTTATTGCTGCATCCACCCATTTCCTATTATTCCGACAAATTGACTGATGTATGAGTGACTTCCTTACATTAAAAAAGCCTCTTCAAATAGACAGTTAGCAAAAAAAATTTTTTTTCTTGTTGTTTTTTTTTTTCAATTTTCTTTTATTATACATATGTGCATACAAGGCTTGGTTCATTTCTCGCCCCTTCCCCCACCCCCTCCCTTACCACCCACTCCGCCCCCTCTCTCTCCCCCACCTCAATATAGCAAAAAAAATGAAAAAGGGTTTATTGACTCTAAATAGAAGATGAGAAATTTAGCAATCCTCTTACTGCCCCTCTCCCTTACTTACCCTATTTCTGATTTTGCTGTTTGGCTAACAGAATCCTCAATGTCCATCACCTTGATTTTCTGCCTCTGTGTCCAGGATCATTGTGTCCCTCTTCTCCTTATGTCAGGTGGCTCAGCCATTTATCTCCCTAAGGATGCTCTTCATACCCACTCTAGTTTCACACTATTGGCCTTTGTCTATGAATTCACCTTCAGAGCAATCACCCTTTCTTTAGAGAAGGCCATGTAAATTCTGTGCACCGGGCCAGGACACACCACATGGACTCAATGCAAAAAGTTTGGTTTGGAGTGAGTTTCAGAGTGTCACAGACAGTCTCTGTCCCAGCCCAAGGAAAAAGGGCCAGGCAAAAACAAAGAGCAAGAGCTGAAAGATTGGCTTGTTCTCTGATACAGTGATCATCACATCAATGTATTTTTAAAAGAGGTAGGGAATATAAACTGTATTTACTAAAAGGTGTGCTATACGCAATACTTAAATAAATAATTTCAAGAGTCTAAGATTTCAATCATTCACTCTATTATTTAAGTCTTCAAATTAAGGAACTCCTTCATGAAAAAATAGTTGGGTGGGGTTTTGGTAATCTTTAAAGTACCAAATCTCTCTGGGAGTCTTGTGTTCATTTATTCTTTTCTGCTGCTATTGACCACCAAGACTCTTCCTTGTATTTTTCTTCCAGAAATATTGTTTGGGGCTACAACGCAATTCACAGACATTGCTTCAGCTACATTAGAAAATAAGAATTTTATTTAAAATAGTCAGCTTCCTGAATTATCTCTTTGAAAAACAAGATGTTAACATAATTTTCTAAATATAAGACCTCAAAATAGTCATATAAGGGAGAAGAATATGGTTTGGAGAAAATTTAGAGGTTAACACAGGAAAGTAGTAAAAAATTTTATTGTAAATTTTTTATTGTTATACTCGGGGTACATTATGACATTTGTGAAAGTTCTTACCATAATATCATATTTGAATTCACCCACTCGCCCATTTTCCTTTATCACTCCCTCTACTCCTGGAACAGTTTCAACAGGTCTCATTTTTCCATTTTCACACATGAGTATGAGCATATTCCCTCTCCTACACCCTATTGTAACTTTTTAATTACAAAAGCATCCCATATACTTACATGTATTTAATTTTTTAGGTCACAAAGTATTTTGACAAAGCAAGATTTTCTCTGAATTTATAGTCTAATTTGGCTTTATAAAATATTAATTTCTTTTTAAATCAATTTTTAATCCTAAGAAACATTTACTCTCTAATCTCTTTGGTATAAGACTTTTCCATTTTAAATGACTCATTATTAGGTTTTGATTAATTGAATTTGATTTAAAAGATCAAGTACCAAAGAAGTTATATAATCTGTAATATTACATAATCTTTTAATAATAAAGCACTTTTCTTTCATATAGTCATAATTAAATGACTCAATAAATTGTCATAAATTCTAAACTTATGTCACTTACCCATCATCTCAAATCTCTTAAGTAGCTTCTTAGCAAAGATAAATGATAAGTTGCAGCATGACTCATTTTATTGTTTTGCATTGCAAACTTAGAAATGAATCTACCTTCAGGATTATTTTCCTCTTATGAATAGGACAAAATACCTCCAAACACTGGAGAGATTTATGAATGAGTTGGTGCATGGAGGCCCTTGCTATCAGTTCCTATCCCTGACCTGTGAAAATGTCTTTAGGCTAAAACATTTGTCTCTTTTGTGAATGTAATATTCTTTTTATTTTAGAAAATAATCATATATTTCAAGGGTCTAGTTCACCTATCCTGTTGTCTATTAGATATTTCCTATTGAATATATAACATTTCAAGGCAGAGGCTCAATTCTGACTGAGCTTTCTCAAACTGAAGATGCTACCATTATAAAGCAACAATAACAGCAAATATGAAATATGTGAGTTAAGTAGATTGTAAATATTTTGATTGCAGATGGAAAATGATTATGAAAGCAGATTGTTAAATATATATATATAAATATATATATTTATATGTATATATATATATAATATATACATATACATAAATATATACATATTTATATACATATATATATGTATAAAAGCTGCAGTTCTATGGTTTGAGCTCTGGCAAGTGTTAGCTAGGCATGTGCTCTTCTATTTGAGCCACAACGTTAGACTTTTTCCTCCAGTTATTTTGATCAGGTTTCTCTTTTTTGCCTGGATTGGTCTGGACTACCATCCTCCTATTTATGCTTTACACCATAGCTGGGATGACAGGTGTGCACCTATCTATTGGTTGAGATGGGATCTTACAAACTCTTTGCCTGGTCTGGCCTTAGATCTCAATCCTCAAATCTCAGCCTCCCAAGTATCTAGCATTTCAGATGTGAGCCACTGGTGGATACCTAGGTAAGTTTTTGTATGTTTGTTTGTTTGCTTTGTTTGGTTTTTTAATTGGCAATTGCCTAGCTACAGAAAAAGCCTAGACTCTTGAAGCTATTTGTGGGGGCATTAAATACACATATTTCATAGCTCTTTAGTTATTGCACATTAATATTTTATTTCCTGTATCCCTTTCTGTTTGATACAGAATCACACTCTTTTTTTCTTTATTTATTCATAAATTTTTATTAGGAAATATTCATTATATGGGAGACATTCATAGTGACAATTCTGATTAGACATTATTATACATTATTTACATTGCCACCTTCTGACTCTTCCCCTCAAATCCCTCCTCGCCCCATTAAAGCAATTGCAAAGTTTTCTTATTCTGTTTCATATAGGTATATGAAGTCCATCTACCATATACCATCATGATAATCTTCCTTCACCCTCCCCTCTCCCACTAGTACCCCCTAACACACAATGTACCTATTTTACAGTTCTGGTTTTCATTATAAATATTTAAGTTGCTGTTCACGGGGATATTTCAATGTAGGTCCACTGTGGGTGTACTTTACTTTTGTCCATTCAACCCCATCCATTACTCTCCCTTACCGCTTTATCTCCCACCCCCCATATTTCAACAGCTTTCAGTTCACATCCTTATATCCTCTACCTTCACATCTTATGTTATGTAATATAACTTGACACCCTATTATTTTCTTTTCCTTTGCACCTTTCCCTGTGTTCCATAAAGTGTTTCTGCTGTTAAAAACATGCTTGACATCTGAGTTTGTATATGATCATGCTTGTTTTTAGGGTATATGTTTATCTTTTGGATCTATCTTCCACATATGAGAGAAAACAAGTGGCTTTGGTGTTTCTGATCTTGTCTTACTTCACTTAACATGATGTCTTTCAATTGCATCTATTTACCTTCAAACCACATGCCATATTTCTTATGGCAGAGTAATATTCCATTGTGTATATATGTCACAGTTTCTTGATCCATTCATCAGTTGTAGGGCACTTGCATTGTTTCTAAAGCTTGGCTATTATGACTAGTTCTGTGATGACATCAGGGTGCAAGTGTCTCTATTGTATCCTGTCTTGTGTTCCTTTGAATAGATGCCCAGGAGCAGTATCACTGCATAGGATGGCAGTTCAATCTCTAGTTTTTTTAGGAATCTCCACACTGCTTTCCATAGTGGTTGTATAATTTTGCATTCCTACCCAGAACTGTATAATAGTTACTGTTTCACCACATCCTTGCCAGCATTTGTTGTTATTATTACCCTTGATTATGGCCATTCTAACTGGGGTGAGAAGAAATCTAAGTGTTGTTTTGATTTGCAACTCTTTTATAACCAGAGAAGATGAACACTTCTTCATGTATTTACTGGACATTTGTACTTCTTCCTTTGAGAATTCCCTGTTTAATTCATTGCCTATTTCTTCACTGGGGTGTTGATTCTTTGGGGGCTGAGTTTTTGAGTTAACTGTAGATTCTGAATATTGGTCCCTAATCAGATGAGTAACTGGCAAAGATTTTCTCTTATTCTGTGGGCTGTCTCTTGAGTCTGGTGACTGTTTCCTTTCTGTTCATTACTTTTCTTAGATGCTGAGTCTTTTGAGTTCTGTTTAGGAAGTCATTCCCTATACCTATCTGTTCCAGTGTATTTCCTACTACTTCCTGGATTTGTTTCAGTTTCAGGCCTTATATTAAGGTCTTGGATCCACTTTAAGTTGACTTTGTTACAGGGTGAAAGACAGGGATCTAGTTTCAGTCTTCTATAGGTGGATATTCAGCTTTCCCAGCAGCATTTGTTGAAGAGCCTTTCTTTTCTCCATCATGTGTTTTGGGCTCCTTCATGGAAGATCAGTTGACTATAGATGCGTGGGCTATGTCTGGGTCTTCTATTCTGATACATTGGTCTTCCTGTCTGTTTTTGTGCCTTACAAGTCAGGTATCATGATGCCTCCAGCATTGGACTTTTTGCTCAGAATTGCTTTGGCTATTTGAGTTCTTTTGTGCTTCCATATGTATTGAATGATTGCTTTTCATATTTCTGTGCAGAATGTCATTGGAATTTTGATAAGAATTGCATTGAACATGTAGATTGTTTTTGGTAATATGGCCATTTTCACAATATTGATTCTAATAATCCATGAGAATGGAAGGTCGTTCCATCTTCTGCTATGTTCTTCAATTCTTTCTCCAGTGGTTTATAGTTTTCATTAAAAAGGTCTTTCGTTTCTTTCATTAAATTTATTCTGAGGTACTTTATTGACTTTGAGGCTATTGTAAATGGGATCATTTCCCTGATTTTGTTCTCAGTCTGTTCATTGTTGATATATAGAAAAGCTACTGATTTCTGTAGGCTAATTTTGTATCTTGTTACCTCACCAAAAGAGTTTATGATTTCTAACAGTTTTTTGGTAGAGTTTTTGGGGTCTCTTAGGTATAGGATCATGTTACCTGCAAATAGGGATAGTTTGACTTTTTCCTTCCCTATTTGAATCCCTTTTATTTCTTGCTCTTGTCTTATTACTCTGGATAGGAATTCTAAAACTATGTTGAATAGGAGTGGAGAATGTGGAAATCCCTGTCTTATTCCTGACTTTAATGGGAATGGTTTCAGTTGTTCTCCATTTGGTATGATGTTGGCTCTCAGCTTGTTATATATAGCCTTTATTATATTGAGGAACATTCCTTCCATTCCTAGTTTCTTCAGAGCTTTTATTATGACAGTGTGCTGGATATTATCAAAGGCTTTTTCTGGGTCTGTTGAGAGGATCGTGTAGTTTCTTGTCCTTGCTTCTGTTTATATGCTGTACATTGCATATAAATTTATATCAATTTATGTACATTGAACCATCCTTGCATCTATGGAATGAAACCAACTTGATCATGGTATCTGATCCTTTGAACATGTTGTTGAATTCTGTTTGCTAATATTTTGTTGATAATCTTTGCATCTATATTCATTAAAGATATTGGTCTATCATTCTGTTTTCTGGTTACATCTTTATTGGGTTTTGGAATGAGTATAATGCTGGCATCATAGAAAGAGTTTGCTAATTTTCCTTCTTTTCTATTTCCTGAAAAAGTTTTAGGTGTATTAGTGTTAGTTCTTCTTAAAGATTTGGTAAAATTCAGCTATGAATCCATCAGGTCCTGGGGTCTTGTTTGTAGGAAGACTCTTTATTACTGCTTCAATTTCATTGCATGTAATAGGACTATTTAAGTGTTTAATATCTTCTTGGTTTGATTTTGGTTGGTTATATGCATCTAGGAATTTATCCATTTCATCTAGATTTTCCAGTTTGTTTGAATATAAGCTTTCAAAGAATTCTCTAATGATTTTTTGGCTTTCATTAGTATTTGTGGTTATGTCCCCTTTTTCACTTCTGATTTTATTAATTTGGATCTTTTCCTTCCTCGGTTTTGTCATGTTGGCTTAGAGTTTGTTGATCTTGGTAATTTTTTCAAAGAACCAACTTTTTGTTTCATTAATTCTTTTTATAGTTTGTTTGGTTTCAATCTCATTGATCTTGGCCCTGATCTTTATTATTTCTCTCCATCTGCTGGTTTGGGGTTTGATTTGTTATTGTTTTTCTAGGATCTTAAGGTACATCAGTAGGTTGTATATTTGAGAAGTCTCTGTTTTTTTTTTATTTTTTTATTTTTTTATTTGATTTAACAATGGGTATAAGTTTATTTTATTTTTTTTTCATTTTTCTTTTATTATTCATATGTGCATACAAGGCTTGGTTCATTTCTCCCCCCTGCCCCCACCCCCTCCCTTACCACCCACTCCACCCCCTCCCGCTCCCCCCTCAATACCCAGCAGAAACTATTTTGTCCTTATCTCTAATTTTGTTGTAGAGAGAGTATAAGCAATAATAGGAAGGAACAAGGGTTTTTGCTGGTTGAGATAAGGATAGCTATACAGGGCATTGACTCACATTGATTTCCTGTGCGTGGGTGTTACCTTCTAGGTTAATTCTTTTTGATCTAACCTTTTCTCTAGTTCCTGGTCCCCTTTTCCTATTGGCCTCAGTTGCTTTAAGGTATCTGCTTTAGTTTCTCTGCATTAAGGAAAACAAATGCTAGCTAGTTTTTTAGGTGTCTTACCTATCCTCACCCCTCCCTTGTGTGCTCTCGCTTTATCATGTGCTCATAGTCCAATCCCCTTGTTGTGTTTGCCCTTGATCTAATGTCCACATATGAGGGAGAACATACGATTTTTGGTCTTTTGAGCCAGGCTAACCTCACTCAGAATGATGTTCTCCAGTTCCATCCATTTACCAGCGAATGATAACATTTCGTTCTTCTTCATGGCTGCATAAAATTCCATTGTGTATAGATACCACATTTTCTTAATCCATTCATCTGTGGTGGGGCATCTTGGCTGTTTCCATAACTTGGCTATTGTGAATAGTGCCTCTTGAGTAACAGTCTTCTGGGTATATCCCCAAGAGTGGAATTGCTGGATCAAATGGTAGATCGATGTCCAGCTTTTTAAGTAGCCTCCAAATTTTTTTCCAGAGTGGTTGTACTAGTCTACATTCCCCCCAACAGTGTAAGAGGGTTCCTTTTTCCCCACATCCTCGCCAACACCTGTTGTTGGTGGTGTTGCTGATGATGGCTATTCTAACAGGGGTGAGGTGGAATCTTAGCGTGGTTTTAATTTGCATTTCCTTTATTGCTAGAGATGGTGAGCATTTTTTCATGTGTTTTCTGGCCATTTGAATTTCTTCTTTTGAGAAAGTTCTGTTTAGTTCACATGCCCATTTCTTTATTGGTTCATTAGTTTTGGGAGAATTTAGTTTTTTAAGTTCCCTGTATATTCTGGTTATCAGTCCTTTGTCTGATGTATAATTGGCAAATATTTTCTCCCACTCTGTGGGTGTTCTCTTCAGTTTAGAGACCATTTCTTTTGATGAACAGAAGCTTTTTACTTTTATGAGGTCCCATTTATCTATGCTATCTCTTAGTTGCTGTGCTGCTGGGGTTTCATTGAGAAAGTTCTTACCTATACCTACTAACTCCAGAGTATTTCCTACTCTTTCTTGTATCAACTTAAGAGTTTGGGGTCTGATATTAAGATCCTTGATCCATTTTGAGTTAATCTTGGTATAGGGTGATATACATGGATCTAGTTTCAGTTTTTTGCAGACTGCTAACCAGTTTTCCCAGCAGTTTTTGTTGAAGAGGCTGCTATTTCTCCATCGTATATTTTTAGCTCCTTTGTCAAAGATAAGTTGCTCATAGTTGTGTGGCTTCATATCTGGATCCTCTATTCTGTTCCACTGGTCTTCATGTCTGTTTTTGTGCCAGTACCATGCTGTTTTTATTGTTATTGCTTTGTAATATAGTTTGAAGTCAGGTATTGTGATACCTCCTGCATTGTTCTTTTGACTGAGTATTGCCTTGGCTATTCGTGGCCTCTTGTGTTTCCATATAAATTTCACAGTAGATTTTTCAATCTCTTTAATGAATGTCATTGGAATTTTGATGGGAATTGCATTAAACATGTAGATTACTTTGGGGAGTATCGACATTTTTACTATGTTGATTCTACCAATCCATGAGCATGGGAGATCTCTCCACTTTCTATAGTCTTCCTCAATCTCTTTCTTCAGAAGTGTATAGTTTTCCTTGTAGAGGTCTTTCACATCTTTTGTTAGGTTTATACCTAGGTATTTGATTTTTTTTGAGGCTATTGTAAATGGAATTGTTTTTATACATTCTTTTTCCGTTTGCTCATTGTTAGTGTATAGAAATGCTAATGATTTTTCTATGTTGATTTTATATCCTGCTACTTTGCTATAGCTATTGATGATGTCTAGAAGCTTCTGAGTAGAGTTTTTTGGGTCTTTAAGGTATAGGATCATGTCGTCTGCAAATAGGGATATTTTGACAGTTTCTTTACCTATTTGTATTCCTTTTATTCCTTTTTCTTGCCTAATTGCTCTGGCTAGGAATTCCAGTACTATGTTGAATAGGAGTGGAGATAGTGGGCATCCTTGTCTGGTTCCTGATTTTAGAGGGAACGGTTTTAATTTTTCTCCATTAAGTATAATGCTGGCTGTATGTTTGTCATATATAGCTTTTATAATGTTGAGGAACTTTCCTTCTATTCCTAGTTTTCTTAGAGCTTTTATCATGAAATGATGTTGGATCTTATCAAAGGCTTTTTCTGCATCTATTGAGATGATCAAGTGGTTTTTGTCTTTGCTTCTGTTAATGTGGTTTATTACGTTTATTGATTTTCATATGTTGAACCAACACTGCATTCCTGGGATGAAGCCTACCTGGTCGTGGTGGATAATCTTTTTGATGTGTTGCTGAATTCGATTTGCCATCATTTTGTTGAGGATTTTTGCATCAATGTTCATTAAGGAGATTGGCCTATAGTTCTCCTTTTTGGAGGTGTCTTTGCCTGGTTTTGGGATAAGTGTAATACTGGCTTCATAAAATGTGTTTGGCAGTTTTCCTTCCCTTTCTATTTCATGGAACAGTTTAAGGAGGGTTGGTATCAGTTCTTCTTTAAAGGTCTGATAGAATTCAGCAGAGAATCCATCAGGTCCTGGACTTTTCTTTTTGGGGAGACTCTTGATTGCTGCTTCAATTTCATTTTGTGTTATAGGTCTATTCAGGTGATTAATTTCCTCTTGGTTCAGTTTTGGATGATCATATGTATCTAGAAATCTGTCCATTTCTTTTAGATTTTCAAATTTATTTGAATATAGGTTCTCAAAGTAGTCTCTGATGATTTCCTGGACTTCCATGGTGTTTGTTGTTATCTCCCCTTTTGCATTCCTGATTCTACTAATTTGGGTTTTTTCTCTCCTCATTTTAGTCAGGTTTGCCAGGGGTCTATCGATCTTGTTTATTTTTTCAAAGAACCAACTTTTTGTTTCATTAATTCTTTGTATGGTATTTTTGGTTTCTATTTCGTTGATTTCAGCTCTTATTTTTATTATTTCTCTCCTTCTATTTGTTTTGGGATTTGCTTGTTCTTGTTTTTCTAGGAGTTTGAGATGTATCATTAGGTCATTGATTTGGGATCTTTCAATCTTTTTAATATATGCACTCATGGCTATAAACTTTCCTCTCAAGACTGCCTTAGCTGTGTCCCATAGGTTCTGGTAGGTTGTGTTTTCATTTTCATTGACTTCTAAGAACTTTTTAATTTCCTCTTTTATTGCATCGATGATCCATTCTTCATTAAGTAATGAGTTATTTAGTTTCCAGCTGTTTGCATGTTTTTTGTCTTTACTTTTGTTGTTGAGTTCTACTTTTACTGCATTGTGGTCAGATAGTATGCATGGTATTATTTCTATTTTCTTATGTTTGCTGAGGCTTGCTTTGTGCCCTAGGATATGATCTATTTTGGAGAAGGTTCCATGGGCTGCTGAGAAGAATGTATATTGTGTAGAGGTTGGATGAAATGTTCTGTAGACATCTACTAGGTCCACTTGATCTATTGCATATTTTAGATCTTGGATTTCTTTATTGAGTTTTTGTTTGGATGACCTATCTATTGATGATAATGGAGTGTTAAAGTCTCCCACAACCACTGTGTTGGCGTTTATATATGCTTTTAGGTCTTTCAGGGTATGTTTGATGAAATTGGTTGCGTTGACATTGGGTGCGTACAGATTGATGATTATTATTTCCTTTTGGTCTATTTCCCCTTTTATTAGTATGGAATGTCCTTCTTTATCACGTTTGATCAATGTAGCTTTGAAGTCTACTTTGTCAGAGATAAGTATTGCTACTCCTGCTTGTTTTCGGGGGCCATTGGCTTGGTAAATCTTCTTCCAGCCTTTCATCCTAAGCATATGCTTATTTCTGTCGGTGAGATGAGTCTCCTGTAAGCAACAAATTGTTGGATCTTCTTTTTTAATCCATTTTGTCAAACGGTGTCTTTTGATGGGTGAATTAAGTCCATTAACATTAAGAGTTAGTACTGATAGGTATGTGGTGATTCCTGCCATTTAGTTGTCTTAGTTATTTGAAGGTTTGATTGTGTGTACCTAACTTGATGTTACTCTCTACTGTCTTGCTTTTTCTTATCCTGTGGTTTGGTGCTGCCTGCCTTTTCATGGTTAAGTTGGGTGTCACTTTCTGTGTGCAGGATCCCTTGCAGAATCTTTTGTAATGGTGGCTTTGTGGTCACATATTGTTTTAGTTTCTGCTTATCATGGAAGACTTTTGTTGCTCCATCTATTTTGAATGATAGCTTTGCTGGCTAGAGTATCCTGGGGTTGAAGTTATTTTCATTCAGTGCCCGGAAGATCTCACCCCACGCTCTTCTTGCTTTTAATGTTTCTGTTGAGAAGTCTGCTGTGATTTTGATGGGTTTACCTTTGTATGTTACTTGTTTTTTCTCTCTTGCAGCCTTCAATATTCTTTCCTTAGTTTCTGAACTTGTTGTTTTAATGATGATATGTCGTGGAGTAGTTCTATTTTGATCTGGTCTGTTTGGTGTCCTGGAAGCCTCTTGCATGTGTATGGGAATATCTTTCTCTAGATTTGGGAAATTTTCCGTTATTATTTTGTTGAATATATTACGCATTCCCTTCGCTTGCACCTCTTCTCCTTCTTCGATGCCCATGATTCTCAAGTTTGGTCTTTTGATGGAGTCGGTGAGTTCTTGCATTTTCTTTTCACAGGTCTTGAGTTGTTTAATTAATAGTTCTTCAGTTTTCCTTTAATTACCATTTCATCTTCAAGTTCTGAGATTCTGTCCTCTGTTTGTTCTATTCTGCTGGATTGGCCTTCCGTTTTGTTTTGCAGTTCTGTTTCGTTCTTTTTTCTGAGGTTTTCCATATCCTGGCTGTTTTCTTCTTTATTGTTGTCTATTTTTGTCCTGAGTTCATTTATCCATTTATTCATTGTGTTCTCTCTTTCACTTTGGTGTTTATACAGTGCTTCTATGGTTTCCTTTATTTCTTCTTTTGCTTTTTCAAATTCTCTATTTTTATTGTCTTGGAATTTCTTGAGTGTCTCCTGTACATTTTGGTTGACCCTATCCAGTATCATCTCTATAAAATTCTCATTGAGTACTTGTAGTATGTCTTCTTTTAAATTATTCTTGTAGGCTTCATTGGGTCCTTTGGCATAGTTTATCTTCATTTTGTTGGAGTCTGGCTCTGAGTTTCTGTTCTCTTCATTCCCCGCTGGTTCCTGTACTAATTTTTTGCTGTGGGGAATCTGGTTTCCTTGTTTTTTCTGTCTTCCCGTCATTGTCCTTGGTGTTGTTACTGTCCCTGTACTGTGTGTAATTAAGTATTTTCTAGCTTGTAATAATAACAATGGTAATATTGAGAATGGAAGAGTGAGCTGAGATGGAAAGCAAGAAGTTAAAGAAAAGGGGAAAACAAATATACAGACAAGAGGGAGAAAGCAGAACAAGGTATCAGACAAGAGAGTTTCAAAGGTATAAACAGGGAGTGTTAGTGTACTAATCGACAGTAAGCTGAACAGACAATAGAGTGACAGAGAGAGGATTGAAAATCAAAGATAAAAAAAATAAAAAATAAGTATATGAAAGTAATATCTATTTATAAAAATGAATTAAAATAAAATGGAAAATAGAAAATTAAAAAAAAAAAAACAAAAAACCAAAAAACTTCCAAGTTTATATGCAATGCAATTTCAGTCTTAATAATTTGGATGTCCGTCTCAATCTCCAGTCCTGGAGTTGGTGCCTCAGATGTTGTTCTGTAGTTGTCTCATCAAAGGGGATGCATAAAGTAGAACAAAACTACACTCACACACACACACAGAAGAAAAAAAAAAAAAAAAGCCCCACCAAGTGTCCCCAGTTCAAATGCAATACAGTTTCAGTAAGTTTTTCGGCTTGCAGGTGTAATTCGGTTGTTCTCTCATCAAAGGTAGGGAGAAAAAGAAAAAAAGCGTCTGGAGGCAGTTCTGAGAGTGGTATCTGCAACTGTGGCTTGCCTGCCTGCTGCTTTCAGCCTGTAGCTGGTGGCATTATTTATGCAGATCTCTGGGGTGAGCTAGCACTCACCTGGTCCCACAGGCTTTGTTTGCTCAGAGTTCTCCTGTGTGGAGGCCTCTGCCACAGGCTTTCCCCTTTCCAAGCACTGGGAAAGGTGACACTGCCGCACGTTGTCAGGCCTGCGTGTTTATTTACAGCTCACGTGGGAAGTGGGTCTTCCCTCCTCTCACAAGCGTTCCCGCTCCTGGTTGCTGGGCATGCCCCGCTCCAGCCAGAGCCTCTCCGGCCAGCCCGGCTCGTTTATTTACAGTCACGGGAAGGGTTCCCTTCCCCCAATCTTCAGCGCTCAGGGTGCCCCACCCTCTTTCCAGCGTCTTAACTGTTCTTATTGCTTAGTACTCAGTTTCTCTTTTTTTCCAGGGTGGAGGTCAGTCTGTCCAGGGGGCTATGCTGCTCTGGCCCAGGCTTGTCTGTGGGGCTACCGCAGTACTGCGAAGCTCACCTGGTCCGCATCTTCCCACGCCGTATGGGCGCCAGCCACTGGCGGCCCCGGGGGCCCTCCTCGGTTCTCCGTTTAACGTGAAGTGGAGATTCTCTGTGCCGGCTCTAGCCGCCATCTTGGAATTCCACCTATTTTTTTTTTTAATATAGGCACTTATAGCTATGAACTTTACCCTTAGCACAGCCTTTACTATGTCTTACAGATTCTGGTAGGTTTTATTTTCATTTTTATTGGATTCTAGGAACTTTTTGATTTCTTCCCTTATTTCTTCAGTCACCCATTAGTTTTTCAGCAGTGTGTTGCTCAGTCTCCATGCGTTTGAATATTTTTTGTGGTTTCTTGTGTTGTTGCAGTCTAGTTTTATTCCATTGTGATCAGACATGATATAGGGGGTTACTTTGATTTTATTGAATTTGTTGAGACTTACTGTGTGTCCTAAAATATGATCTATTTTGGAGAAAGTTCCATGAGCTGCAGAAAAGAATGTGTAATGTATGGTTGTTGGGTGAAATACTCTGTAGATAGCAACCATGTCTATTTAGTTTAATGTGTGGAGTAACTCCGAAGTTTCTTGGTTGAATTTTTGCCTGAATGACATATCTATTGGTGACAGTGGAGTATTTAGGTCTCCCACTATTACTGTGTTAAGAGTTTATCTGTGCTGTTAGGACCATTAGAGTTTTTTTTTTTTAATGTAGATGGGTGCCCCTGTGTTTGGTGCATATATGTTAAGGATTGATATTTCTTCTTGATGAATTGTTCCTTTCATTAATACGAAGTGACCTCCATTGTCTCTTCTGATTGATTTTAGTCTGAAGTCTACTTTGCCAGATATGAGTATAGCTACTCCTTCCTGTTTTGGGGTCTATTTGCTTGGAAAACTTTTTTCTACCCTTTGACTCTAAGCCAGTATTTATTTTCCTCAATGTGATGAGTCTCTTGTAAGGAGCATATAGTTGGGCCTTGTTTTTTATCTCAGTTTGCTATTTTATGTCTTTTGATTGGGACATTGAGGCCATTTACATTCAGTGCTTATATTAAGAAGTTCCTGGTGTTTCCAGCCATTTTTATTCCCCTGTTGTTTAGATTTGCCAGTCCTTGATTACTGATCTGCTTGCTCAAAAGGGTTTATTCCTTCTTGAGTCTTCCTGTCTCACTCTAGTCTCTATATGTAAAAGTCCTTTAAGTATCTTCTGTAGTGCTGGCTTGGTAGTCATGAATTCCTTTAGTTTTTCCTTGTTGTGGAAGGTTTTAATTTCTCCTTCAATTAGGAAGGATAGTTTTGCTGGATAGACTAGTCTAGTGCTTTCTTTCAGGGACTGAATTATATCTTTCCATGACCTTCTTGAGTTTAGAGTTTGAGTTGAGAAATCTGCTGTTATTCTAATGGGTTTGTCTTTATATGTCACTTGTCTTTTTTTTTTTGCAGCTTTCAGAATTCTTTCTTTGTTCTGTGTGCTGATTGTTTGATTATGATATGTCTGTGGGTTTTTCTTTTTGGTTCTGATGGTTTGGTGTTCTGTAAGCTTCGTGAAGCTTTCTCCATGTGTTTGAGTATTTTCAACACACAGTGTCTCTTTCTTTCTCAAGTTTAGGGAAGTTTTCAGCTATTATTTTATTGAATAGGTTGTCAATGCCTTTAGTTTGTATCTCCTCTCCTTCATCTACACCCATGATTCATAGGTTTGGTCTTTTCATGGTGTCCCAGATATCTTACATGTTCCATTCATATTTTCTTAGCATTCTTTCATTATCTCTTATTGTTTGGTCTAATTCCTCCACTTTGTCTTCTGTTTTTGATACTCTATTTTCAACTTGCTCCACTCTGTTCACCAAGCTTTTGATTGAGGCTTTTATTTGGAATATTGAGTTGTTTATTTTGGATTAATTATTTTCTAAGGTTTCCATATCTTTTTTGATTTCCTCTTTCATATCCTAGATAGTCTTCTTAATTTCATTCATCTGTTTGTATTCTCTTTGAGCTCATTTAATTGTTTATTCACATCCTTTTTGAGGTCAAATACTAGCTCTTGTGTTTCTTCTTTGAAGTCTTTAATCATTTTTAAAAATCTGGAATGTTTCATGAATTTGTGTGTTATTCTTATCTAGAGACCATGCTAACCTTCTCTCTATCATTCAATTTTAGTATATGTGCTGCCAAAGTGAGCACTCACTGCTTTTCTTACACTGAATGTGAACCATTTTCCTTCTTCTAACCATACTAATGAGAACATTACTTAAACACCAAGCAGTACAGAATTGGAAGCAAATAAAGTGTTCTCTGACCAGATTTTCTTTGAGTATGAAGAGAGAATTTTCAGGAAGTCAAGTGTTTATGAAATTTAGGCAAGTCTATATACTTTTTAGCACTTCACTTACTGCATCTATATAATGAGAAACTTTGATTAAATTACAAGTCCTTCCAATGCTGAAATTTAATTATGGTTGATTATCACAAATCATCCTAAGATTAAAAATTGAGAGTTGAACAATGTATCTTTAATAATAATGACAATTATCAAGCACTAAATGTATGCTTATCATTTAATGTTTTCCATAGGACTTGGAGAAATTAGTCTCTACCTTGAACTATCCAATATTTTCAAAGGAAAATTCAAGTAGATAAGCAGATTAAAGAAGTCATTCTATGGGAAGGGGACAAAGGAAGAGTGAAGAGGATTAGAGGAGATGAACCAATTGGGGTTGTAATACATATATGCTTGGAACTATCACATGGATACTCCCTGTGCAGCTATCCTATCTCAAACTAGCAAAAAAAGAAAATCAGACTTTTCTTTCATCTTGTATCTTTTTTTATCTTTTATCTACAAAATCAGAGGACAGGAGGGCAGAATAGGTCCTGCTCCAGTGTAGGGGAAGGGTTGGCACCAGTGGGAGGGAGGAGGTGGCAGGGAAAGGGGGTAGGAGAATGAATACAGTGCAAAAAATGTGTACACATATAAGTAAATGCAAAATGACACCTGTTGAAACTATTCTAGGAATTGGGGGAGGAGAGATAAAAGAGAGTGATAGAGGGGGTGAATTCAAGTATGATATATTGTAAAAACCCTTATAAGTGCTGTAGTGCACCCCCACCAAGAACAACAATAAAGAAAAAAGAAGACAACATTCTATATATCTTTAATATTTCTTCATTGAATTTACTTACACTTCTTAGCTAGATTTTCTTCTGAGAATGGAGGATTCAAAGATGAATAAAACATGATCTTCATCCTCCAAGAGTTCACAGTCAAGGTAGTATGTTTAAAAATGATTACAAAAGCATGACCATGGCAAACCAAATAAGTTTATAAATTGGTTTCCTCTTACCACCTGTAGCTGATATCATCTTCCTTCATTAAAGTTATATAGCTGTGTTTAGTGTAAGTGCTGAATTCTTGGATTTCCTACTAGGGCATTTCAGAGTCATATATTTCTTAGATTGTAAATTTGATGAAGGCAGGGCATATATGCATTATTTAAGTTGTAATTCTAGCACTTAACCACCGGGACTGGCATGGAGAGCACAAATAGACTCTAACGCAGTGATAGTGGGAGGCCTGAATACCCCACCATCACCAATAGATAGGTCATCCAGGCAAAAGATCAACAATGGAACTTCAGGACTACTCCACACATTACACTAAATAGACATGGTTGATATCTGTGTTTTGTATAGAATTAATTTTTAATCATGCCTAGAAGCTAATAGAGAGGACATATATTTAATTGTGAATACAGTTAAAGTTTTAATTATAAAATTGTCTTTTTAAATATTTATTCTGGGTATTCTTAGAAACTGTTATGATATAATCCCTTTGTTAGCTCAATGTACCATATATTTTCCTTTCCTAATAAATTAATTTATCATAGTTTTATTTAAGTAGCAGTTTCTTTACACAATATTTAAAATATGTTTCAATTTGAAAAAAATGACTTCATATATAACTATAAACATATAGTTATATTTATATTACTTTCTGGACCAAAAATCTCAGTAAAACATACTTATATTTTGTAAGTGGACAATAATTTTGATTATTTTTTCACATTCTTAGGAATGCAAGTGATACAGATAAGAAGAGGAACTGGAATATGCAGTCAAGTTAAAAAAAAAAACGTTAGATTCCTCTCCAGCCCACACAGTTCTGAATGAAATTGTATTACTAGTTACATAGAACAATACTTGTGGAAAACTATTATTGTTTAGTCATTAAAGTAATGAAATTTAAACTAACCATTTTTTGAAAAACATGGTTTACAAGTTGAGTGGCTTGGGCAAATAGGTAACCACTATCCCCCCACTTTAAGCTTAGGGCTGTTAATTTTAATTTCTAGCACCCCTCCCCCGATGACTATACACACAATTTACATTTATGTTAAAAAATTAACCTTCTCTTGCATCTCTTCACATAACAGAGTTGTATGGGTAGTGACAGTCCTCTCCAACCTCATCTTCATCTACTCTCATGTAGTTCCTCCTTTCTTTGGCCACTCCAGTCTCACCCCAGCTGCTCTCAGATCTTGACATCTTTCTTATCTCAGTGACTTCATCCACCTCTATCCTTTTCTCTTTTTTGACCTTACAAAGCCTGTTCTGGCCACCTGTTAGTCACTTCCCTTTGTTTATTTAATAATGTGTATTGAAATTTGTATTTAGTCTTTGCCTTTAAAAATTTACATGCAGCAAACTTCTTCTTTAAAACCTCTCACTCCCATCTGAAGGAAATATCACTGGAAAATTCCATGGTAATGGCTAGACATCTCTCCCTCACCCCTGTCCCCCAGGCTTGCACAGTCACCCTTTCCCATTGGCTTCACCATAAGTAGTCTGTTGCCTCTGTGTACCCTTGGTGGAATGTAATGATTCTTTCTGCCAGCCCTTAGTTTGGCTAATTCTACACTAAAAAAATAAACTCACACTTTGATTCTCATTCCTTTAATTGATGAGGCTCCCTGCATGGTGCATCAACATTGCTTATTTCTCTCATATTTCACTGGCCACCAGAACTTAATTATTGTGATACATTTGTCAGTTTTCTAAGGACAGGTATAGTTTATTAATTTTTATACCCACCTACAATTATTCCAGTGATTACTACACAGCAGGTGCTCAATAGTGTATATCTGTTGAAGACTTAATTAAAACGAGAGCCCCTGAAAACAGGCTGAACATGAATGATCTCTGAATGTCTAACTGCCCCTCAGATGAATTTCTAGATAAGGTGGATAAGGAACTTGGGCCTCCATGACACATCCTGGAGCTTGAGCACAGGAACCTCAGTTCTTCCATCTGAGAATGAGTGAGCTGGGATAGTTTGTCATTTCTTTTTCATTTCTGTTTATATTTCATCAATACATTTTGAATTTCCAGGTAGCTTGGGGAAAGTAATTTAAAGTGGGTCACATAATTTTCCAATTATTTAATGTTTTTTATATTTTAACCAAACAAGTTTTTCCTATATCGTGAAAATAAAGTAATTATGCAATGACAAAGTAGAAAAGGAAGTAATGAAGATTTATTTGACCACCTCCTATGCCATAGGTTCTGAGGTAGACCCTTTGAATCCTTTTTCTCATTCAGTTCTCATGGTTGCTGTAAGAGGGATGTACAATTATCACTATTTGAAGATTTAAAACAAAAACCTAGATAACTGAATCACATTATGATATCCTTTTTGTAGTGCTGTCTCTCTACTTACAGGGCTGTGAACATTCATAGTCAAGTATTTTAAAACTATGGAATTTTTATAGACCAAGGCAGTGATTCTTTGCTATTATCTGGTTGGAGTAACCAGGAAATGCTATTTCACTCAAGGGCATTATTATTTTAACATTTAGTCATTTATGAGAAGAGAATTTATTAAAGTTTAAAGAGTGCAGTAACAGAGATTGGAGGAAGAAAAGAGATGGATGGAGATGTAGAAAAAGAAAGAACATTCATTTTAGAGGGACTAACTAGTAAGACTTATAGCATAATGGCAGATAGTCATGGAGTCTTAAATCTGAAAATTTGAAGGTTAGTGGCTCACATGCATGAGCAATTTGTACACATACAAACAATATTTGTGAGGAGGAGAAATCTGATTATCTATCTACCTATCTGTCATCTATCAAGTATTACTGAAAATTTTTATCACTACAATAAAGGAAATTAATAAACAATTTATCTGGATGATGGGATTAACACTCTCAAACAGGGGATAAAATAACTAACTCACCTATAATTGGCAAAATATTTGCCTCACCTACCATCATTTAAAAATTTTCAGTTTTGTCCATATTTTGAGATAGTTATAATTTAAAAAATATGACTAATTAGTACAAAAAAATTCAGTAGAATCTAGGACTGATGATAATCTACAAACTGGAAAATCAGTCTTTAATAAATAGTGGGCTTATGATTTCTTACAAATTCATTTCTTTTCTATGATATTTACATCTGTTTCATCCATTAGCCTTATATTTTTGATTCAGTCATATAAAATGTTAGGGACTTTTCTCAAAAAAGTGGTGCAAACTTTGAAAATAAGTTGTGTTTGTGAAAACTATTCAAAATTAGAATTATGGAAATTAATTTTAAACCTCTGAAGATGTAATTCCATGCAGATGAGAGAATATTTATGCTTACCTAGAGATTTAGCATGTGTATTACTGTAAGTTATTCAGTTAGAAAGCTGGTTAATCAAGCTTAGTGAAATGTTTTGCTAACATGATCTTGAAACAATTATTTTCATAATTAAAATATTAGTCTACTTTAGAAACCTTTGTAACCAAACTCAATCTGAGAACTATTGTAACATGTTAATAATCCATACTTTTATCATGACATAACTTGCAACTTCCTTTTGTGTCTAAAAACATTTTGATCAAATAGTTGAACACATATTTAGCAAAAGAATAAGTAGAGTCGAACCTAGATGCTATTACATAATATAATTGGTTTCCAAAACTGAAGCTGGAAGATTGAACATAAAATATTTGGGAGAGTACCTTGGCAGTGGATGGATTAGGTAACCTGAGAATCTTCCAAATAAAGATACCTGAAAAGGAAAGGAAAATACAATAAACACATTGTAGAAGCATACCTGATGTTGCAACAAAAAATGGAAAATCCCCATGGATGAAGGATGCAAGCAAAGCAGGGTTATGGGGTCAATATTGTGGGAAGGCAATCCCTAGAAGGAAATCTGTGAGCAGATTTTCTCAGATCCCTGGAAGAAAGAGGAGGAGAGGTATGGGAGTAGAGGGTATTTTGTGTTTTAATGGCCATATAGGCATAAAACCTGTTTTTAATGAGGATGTGGGATCAAAACTCAAAACATGTTTTTGACCCTTGGAAGTATTTACCTCAGTGAAATTGTGGCTGACAAAATTTACTCACTGGAATATAGGAAGAAGACAGAAAGCACAGGCCCTATATGGAAAATGCCATGTGCTTTGAGTTTTATTAGCATGGATCAACCTTCACACAGTTTGGATCTTAAATATGAATTACATGAAAGAAACCTCAAGCCAAGAATTTAACTTAAAAAGTAGTCTTTGTTGCCTTACAGAATAAGCATCTTCTGTCAAGAGTAACATTGAGGTTATATAAAGAGCTCAAAAATTAAACAGGGGATTAATATCCAGAATACATAAAAAATTCAAAAATTAAAGATAAAAAAGAGCAAATAGTCTAATCAATAAATGAGTAAATGAGCTGAATAGATGATTTTCTATTTTTATAAATTTTTATTAGGATACATTCATTATACAGGGGCATTCATAGTGACAATTCCAATTAGACATATATTATACATTATTTACATTGTCCCAATTGTCTCTCCCCTCAGCCCTCTCTTCACTCCACTTAAAGCAATTTCAAGAGGTTTCTTAGTTCTACTTCATATACATACATGAAGTCCTTCTACCATATACTGTCACCTTAATCTCCTTCATTCACCCTCCCCCTCCCACTAGTACTGCCCCCCACAGACTGTATGAATTTTACAGTCCTGTATTTTATTATTAATATTTAAGTTAATATTCAAAGGCATTTCTCAATGTATAGCCACTATGGGTATGCTTTACTTTGGTCCTTTCAAGGCATCCATTACTTTCCCTTATCCTTTTATCTTCTACCTCCCATTTTTTAACAGCTTTCAGTACACATCCTTATATCCTTTACCTTCACATTTTATGTTTTATGATATTATTGATGCTCTATCATTCTCTTTTCCTTTCCCTCTTTTCCCAACTTAAATAGAGTATTCAAACAAGTTCTATATCTGAGGTTGCATATGATCATGATTGTTTTTGTGCATGTTTATCTTTTGGATCTACCTTCTGTGTATGAGAAAAAATGTATATTTTTGAGCCTGGTTTATGTCATGTAACATGATGTCTTTCAGTTGTATCCATTTACCTTCAAACCACATGTCATTATTCCTTGTGGCTAAATAGTACTCCATTGTGCATATATATCAACAGTATCTTGACACATTCATCAGCTGTAAAAGCACCTGGGTTGTTTCCAAAGCTTGGTTATGGTGAATAATGCTGTGATGACCATAGTGTGAAAGTGTCTCTATTGTATCCTGTCTTATGTTCCTTTAAGTAGCGGTATCACTATGTCATATGACAGTTTTATCTTTAGCTTTTTGAGGAATCTCCATACTGCTTTCCATAGTGGTTGTGCGATTTAGCATTCCCACAAGCAGTGTTATTAGGGTTCCTGTTTCACTGCATCCTTGCCAGCATTTGTTGTTGTTACTACCCTTGATTATGGCCATTTTAACCAGGATGAGGTGAACTCTAAGTGTTGTTTTGATTTATATCTCTTTTATAAGCAGGGAAGTTGATCACTTCTTCATGTATTTACTGTCACCTCTTCCTTTGAGAATTCCCTGTTAAATTTATATGCCCATTCCTTCATAAATGATGCTAATTCTTTGGAGGTTGAGTGTTTTGAGTTCACTGTAGATTCTGGATATTAGTCCCTTATTGGATGAGTAGCTGGCAAAGATTTTCTCCCATTCTGTGGGCTGTCTCTTGAGTCTGGTGACTGTTTTCTTTGCTGTGTAGAAGCTCTTCAATTTGATGCAGTCCCATCTGTTCATTATTTCTCTTAGATGCTGGGTCTTTTGAGTTCTGTTTAGGAAGTCATTCCCTATACCTATCTGTTTCAGTGTATTTACTGCTTCCTGGAGTTGTTTCCATTTCAGGCCTTATATTAAGGCCTTTGATCCACTTTGAGTTGATTTTGATACAAGGTGAAAGACAGGGATTTAGTTTCAGCCTTCTACATGTGGATATTCAGTTTCCCCAGCAGCATTTGTTGCAGAGCCTGCCTTTTCTCTATCATGTGTTTTGCGCTCCTTCATTGAAGATAAGTTGGCTGTAGATGCATGGGTTTATGTCTGCCTTTTCTGTTCTGATCCATTGGTCTTCCTGTCTGCTTTTATGCCAATAGCATGCTGTTTTTATTGTTATGGCTCTGTAGCATAGCTTGAAGTTGGCTATTATGATACCTCCAGCAATGGACTTTTTGCTCCTAATTGCTTTGGCTATTCTAGGTCTTTTTTCCTATGCATTTCAAGATTCATTTTTCTATTTCTGTGCAGAGTGTCACTTGAATTTTGTTAGGGATTGCATTGAACATGTAGCGTGCTTTTGGTAGTGTGGCCATTTTCACAATGTTGATTCCAGCAATCCATGAGAATAGAAGGTCTTTCTATCTTCTGATGTCTTTGATTTCTCTCTTCAGTGGCTTTATAGTTTTCATTAAAAAGGTCTTCAGTTTCCTTTGTGAAATTTATTCCAAGGTACCTTATTGTTTTTAGGCTATTGTAAATGGGATTGTTTCCCTGATTTCTTTCTCATTCTTAACAGATGATTTTTAAATAAAGAAATAAAGACATCCAATAAATACCTGAAAAATGTTTAGCATCCTTAGCCATCAGGAAAATTTAAATCAAATTTACCCTGAGAGGACACTCCAAGATGCCAGATTATTGACTTACCCCAGATAGCCGTGCTTCAACAAACCTGCAAGTTCACCTTAGGTTCCTGGCAGCAAAGGCAGTTGGTCTGATTAGTTTGCTAAATAAGTGGCTGCCAACATGTACACAGACCATATCTATAATGACCAACCTCTAATTAAGCCTTTTAAAGTGCAATTCCATTGTAGGCACTTGGGCATCTCCAGGAACATGCTGTGCCATTGGTGGGTGTTTTTTTATAATTTTTATTTTTTTATTATTCATATGTGCATACAAGGCTTGGGTCATTTCTCCTCCCTGCCCCCACCCCCTCCGTTACCACCCACTCCACCCCCTCCCTCTCCCCCCCACCCCCTCAATACCCAGCAGAAACTATTTTGCCCGTATTTCTAATTTTGTTGTAGAGAGAGTATAAGCAATATTAGGAAGGACCAAGGGTTTTTGCTAGTTGAGATAAGGATAGCTATACAGGGAGTTGACTCACATTAATTTCCTGTGCATGTGTGTTACCTTCTAAGTTAATTCTTTTTAATCTCACCTTTTCTGTAGTTCCTGGTCCCCTTCTCCTATTGGCCTCAGCTGCTTTTAAGGTATCTGCTTTAGTTTCTCTGCGTTGAGGGCAACAAATGCTAGCTAATATTTTAGGTGTCTTACCTATCCTCACACCTCCCTTGTGTGCTCTCGCTTTTATCATGTGCTCAATGTCCAATCCCCTTGTTGTGTTTGCCCTTGATCTAATGTCCACATATGAGGGAGAACAAACAACTTTTGGTCTTTTAGGCCAGGCTAACCTCACTCAGAATGATGTTCTCCAATTCCATCCATTTACTGGCTAATGATAACATTTCATTCTTCTTCATGGCTGCATAAAATTCCATTGTGTATAGATACCACATTTTCTTGATCCATTTGTCATTAGAGGGGCATCTTGGCTGTTTCCATAACTTGGCTATTGTGAATAGTGCCGCAATAAACATGGTGCCTCTGGAGTAACCTGTGCCACAGTCTTTTGGATATATCCCCAAGAGTGGTATTGCTGGATCAAATGATAGCTCAATGTTTAGCTTTTTACGTAGCCTTCAAATTTTTTCCAGAGTGGTTGTACTAGTTTACATGCCCTTGGCGGGTGTTTTTTGTTTGTTTTTTATTTTCTGGAACATTGTAGCATCCAACATACTAAGACTACCAGAAGTGCAAATATTGGCACACAGAACTGTGAGTCTTCCAGAACTTGGGGACTCCCAATCTGTTGATAAAGGGAACAAGCACTGTGCCAACCACCAGCCACCAAGTACTGGCCAGCAACCACCAACAATTGACCACAGAACACTGACTGACCTGAGAATCCAGAGAGAAGTACCCACAAACCATTCAGATGAACTCGTACTTTCAGTCTTGAGGGCTGACACGCAGTCCTTGCAGGCATCTGACTGCATCCCCCCCAGCTTATTAAGCTTTTGGCCTCATAACTGAATGAAATCTTCCACCCTGCTAAGTGTGGGAGGTGTGCTGTGGCTTGTGGCTCTGCTCACACTTCTCTATACAAAGGATGACAGTGTGACTGCAGGCTAGCCAAGCCTGAACCCAGTCAGTGGGAAGTAACTTATTTGACTACCTCTGACGAGATCGGGCGCATTCAGGGTGGTATGGCCGTAGACTGACTACCTCTGAAAAGCCTACTAGTGAGCTGAATCTGACTGCCTTCCCAGAGAAGAGCTTTTGGCCAAAAAATCAGTTAAAGTTCCCAGACATGCTCCCTGAGAAGGAGGGCCAATGCTTCCTTCTCAGTTCTCTCCCACAACCTCTGAGAAGTCTCATAGCTAAGCAAGCTAGAACTGACTGCACCTGATAACAAGAACCTTTGCTAAATAGCTTTAGTAGAGCCCCCAAACCTGCCTGGTGGGGAGGGGCACTGCTATGGCAACTGAGTACAGAATATCTATCCTAAGGAGGGGAAAGAACCAAGAAAAACCTCTGTCTGAAAGGACTCAGACTTGCATGACTTCTGGGAGGTGGCACCACCCAGCGGGGACACTAAGAACTGCAGACAAAAACCTCACACCTGTAATCCTAGCTACTAAGGAAGAGAGATCATGAGGATTGTGGTCCAAAGCCAGCCCGGGCAAATAGTTTGTGAGACCCTATCTCAAAACACCCTTCACAAAAATAGGGCTGGTGGAGCAGCTCAAGGTGAAGGCCGTCAGTTTAAGCCGCAATACCACAAAACAAACAAAGAAACAAAAAACCTGATGACCAGTTATTGGAGGAGAACGTACAGTGTACTTTTTGATCACAGAAGAAACCCAAGCTCCTCCACAATAAGGAAGAAATTAGGACCTTATTTTTTTTTCTTTTTTGCCATATTTCTGATTTGTCTAGCCCACTTTTTTTCTCCCTACTTTTCAATTCTACCCCACACCCCTTTTCTTCTCTTCCTTTTCCCCACATTTGATATTTCTTCCTTACACACCACTCAACTAGTGGTTTATTCTACACCTTTTTTTATTACTCCCATGATTTTTATCCTTCTGCAATCCATGGCAACAGCACCCCTTCTTCAACAACTGAGCTACACCCACACACATAATAGGGTCTTAATAATCTGCAGCCCCTATACCTTAAACCTCTTCATCCCATTCCCCCTTCTTCCATATATCCTCGCTCACTCCCATTTTTTTACTATATAAGTTTTAGTCTGTATGCAAACCACTGTGATTTTTCCAATGCCCCCCTATATATAGCTAATACTACCAAGGGTTTTATATTTCACATAAATACCTGGTTTAGTATTAAATTCATGAATTTGTTATTGCTAAGTTATACCCTCAGTTTAGTGGACAGAAACAACAAAACAACCTAGCCAATAACCTATCCTGCCAGAACACAGAAATTCTGTGTTTGCTTCAGGTGACTGAAAGTGATTAATTGACAACCGATGAGCAAATCTCAAAATAGAAGTATAGAAAATAGGAAAAGGGAGGGGGATAGGACTCCTCTAAAGGAAAATATCTACACAATAAAGCATCTGATGGTTCGTGAAGGGAATGAAACTTGAGTCATCAATATCAAAGAATGGTAAGAATGATTAAGGAGGTTAAAGAGGACATGCTGAAACAAGTTATGAAATCCAAGAGAATGTGGATAAATAGCCTGAGAAGACACAGAAACAACTAAGCAAACTCATAGAATACATGAACATCTAAATGAGATCAATGAAAAAGCAAAAAGAGATAAACAAAATAAGGAAGAAAATACAAGATATAGAAGGGGAATTTAATAAAGATATGGAAAGTCTCAAAAAGAAAAAAAGACCAGGTGGAAATCCTGCAAATAAAAAGCTCAGTAAGTTAAATAAAAATACACTTGAAAGCCACTCCAGCCTACTGAAACAAGTGACAAGTGAAAAAGTTTTAGGACTTGAAGACAAAGTAGAAATAACAGAGAAAACAGATGATTAAATAGAGAAAAGAACAAAGAAATAAGAAAGGAATATGCAAGAACTCTGTGACTTGATTAATAATCCTATGACTCACAGGCATTGAAGAAAAAGTGAAAACCAAAGGCATAAGAAACACTCAATGAAATAATCCAAAAAACTTCCCAAATCTTCAAAAAGAGATATCCATCCAGGTACAGGTGATCTATAGAACACCAAACAGACATGACAAAAATAAATCCTCACCATGGCTTATTTTAATTAAAACATTAAGCACAGAGAACAAGGAAATAATACTGAAGGCTGTAAGGAAAAACATCAAATCACCTATAAAAGTAAACCCATCAGAATAGCAGCAGATTTCTCAACAGAAACATTAAAAGCAATAAGGGTATGGAATGAAGTATTTCAAGCATTGGAAGAAAATAATTTTAAACGTAGAATACTCCAACCAGCAAAGCTATCATTATTAATTGAAGGAGAAATACAAACCCTCCATGATAAACAGAAAGTAAATCAATATTTGACCACTAAACCAGCACTCCAGAAGATACTTAAATGAATTCTAAAAACAGAAGATGGAATAAACATAGCCATGAAAGGATGGGAATTATTAAATCTCAAGAGAAGAGCAGGTAAATATTTGTAGAGTAGCTTAGAATCAATTGTGCACAAACACACCCTCACACAGCCAAAACAACAGAATGGCAGCAATCACCACATACCTTTCTTTTTTTTTTTTTTTTTTTTTTTTTTTCATTTTTCTTTTATTATTCATATGTGCATACAAGGCTTGGTTCATTTCTCCCCCCTGCCCCCACCCCCTCCCTTACCACCCACTCCACCCCCTCCCGCTCCCCCCCTCAATACCCAGCAGAAACTATTTTGCCCTTATCTCTAATTTTGTTGTAGAGAGAGTATAAGCAATAATAGGAAGGAACAAGGGGTTTTGCTGGTTGAGATAAGGATAGCTATACAGGGCATTGACTCACATTGATTTCCTGTGTGTGGGTGTTACCTTCTAGGTTAATACTTTTTGATCTAACCTTTTCTCTAGTTTCTGGTCCCCTTTTCCTATTGGCCTCAGTTGCTTTAAGGTATCTGCTTTAGTTTCTCTGCGTTAAGGGCAACAAATGCTAGCTAGTTTTTTAGGTGTCTTACCTATCCTCACCCCTCCCTTGTGTGCTCTCGCTTTTATCATGTGCTCATAGTCCAATCCCCTTGTTGTGTTTGCCCTTGATCTAATGTCCACATATGAGGGAGAACATACGATTTTTGGTCTTTTGAGCCAGGCTAACCTCACTCAGAATGATGTTCTCCAATTCCATCCATTTACCAGCGAATGATAACATTTCGTTCTTCTTCATGGCTGCATAAAATTCCATTGTGTATAGATACCACATTTTCTTAATCCATTCGTCAGTGCTGGGACATCTTGGCTGTTTCCATAACTTGGCTATTGTGAATAGTGCCGCAATAAACATGGATGTGCAGGTGCCTCTGGAGTAACAGTCTTTTGGGTATATCCCCAAGAGTGGTATTGCTGGATCAAATGGTAGATCGATGTCCATCTTTTTAAGTAGCCTCCAAATTTTTTTCCAGAGTGGTTGTACTAGTCTACATTCCCACCAACAGTGTAAAAGGGTTCCTTTTTCCCCGCATCCTCGCCAACACCTGTTGTTGGTGGTGTTGCTGATGATGGCTATTCTAACAGGGGTGAGGTGGAATCTTAGTGTGGTTTTAATTTGCATTTCCTTTATTGCTAGAGATGGTGAGCATTTTTTCATGTGTTTTCTGGCCATTTGAATTTCTTCTTTTGAGAAAGTTCTGTTTAGTTCACATGCCCATTTCTTTATTGGTTCATTAGTTTTGGGAGAATTT
This sequence comes from Castor canadensis, assembly GCF_047511655.1. Classification (NCBI taxonomy): domain Eukaryota; kingdom Metazoa; phylum Chordata; class Mammalia; order Rodentia; family Castoridae; genus Castor; species Castor canadensis. The sequence goes on from NC_133394.1 coordinate 60,694,303, forward strand.
AGTTTTTTAAGTTCCCTGTATATTCTGGTTATCAGTCCTTTGTCTGATGTATAACTGGCAAATATTTTCTCCCACTCTGTGGGTGTTCTCTTCAGTTTAGAGACCATTTCTTTTGATGAACAGAAGCTTTTTAGTTTTATGAGGTCCCATTTATCTATGCTATCTCTTAGTTGCTGTGCTGCTGGGGTTTCATTGAGAAAGTTTTTACCTATACCTACTAACTCCAGAGTATTTCCTACTCTTTCTTGTATCAACTTAAGAGTTTGGGGTCTGATATTAAGATCCTTGATCCATTTTGAGTTAATCTTGGTATAGGGTGATATACATGGATCTAGTTTCAGTTTTTTGCAGACTGCTAACCAGTTTTCCCAGCAGTTTTTGTTGAAGAGGCTGCTATTTCTCCATCGTATATTTTTAGCTCCTTTGTCAAAGATAAGTTGCTCATAGTTGTGTGGCTTCATATCTGGATCCTCTATTCTGTTCCACTGGTCTTCATGTCTGTTTTTGTGCCAGTACCATGCTGTTTTTATTGTTATTGCTTTGTAATATAGTTTGAAGTCAGGTATTGTGATACCTCCTGCATTGTTCTTTTGACTGAGTATTGCCTTGGCTATTCGTGGCCTCTTGTGTTTCCATATAAATTTCACAGTAGATTTTTCGATCTCTTTAATGAATGTCATTGGAATTTTGATGGGAATTGCATTAAACATGTAGATTACTTTGGGGAGTATCGACATTTTTACTATGTTGATTCTACCAATCCATGAGCATGGGAGATCTCTCCACTTTCTATAGTCTTCCTCAATCTCTTTCTTCAGAAGTGTATAGTTTTCCTTGTAGAGGTCTTTCACATCTTTTGTTAGGTTTACACCTAGGTATTTGATTTTTTTTGAGGCTATTGTAAATGGAATTGTTTTCATACATTCTTTTTCCGTTTGCTCATTGTTAGTGTATAGAAATGCTAATGATTTTTCTATGTTGATTTTATATCCTGCTACTTTGCTATAGCTATTGATGATGTCTAGAAGCTTCTGAGTAGAGTTTTTTGGGTCTTTAAGGTATAGGATCATGTCATCTGCAAATAGGGATATTTTGACAGTTTCTTTACCTATTTGTATTCCTTTTATTCCTTCTTCTTGCCTAATTGCTCTGGCTAGGAATTCCAGTACTATGTTGAATAGGAGTGGAGATAGTGGGCATCCTTGTCTGGTTCCTGATTTTAGAGGGAACGGTTTTAATTTTTCTCCGTTAAGTATAATGCTGGCTGTAGGTTTGTCATATATAGCTTTTATAATGTTGAGGAACTTTCCTTCTATTCCTAGTTTTCTTAGAGCTTTTATCATGAAATGATGTTGGATCTTATCAAAGGCTTTTTCTGCGTCTATTGAGATGATCAAGTGGTTTTTGTCTTTGCTTCTGTTAATGTGGTTTATTACGTTTATTGATTTTCGTATGTTGAACCACCCCTGCATCCCTGGGATGAAGCCTACCTGGTCGTGGTGGATAATCTTTTTGATGTGTTGCTGAATTCGGTTTGCCATTATTTTGTTGAGGATTTTTGCATCAATGTTCATTAAGGAGATTGGCCTATAGTTCTCCTTTTTGGAGGTGTCTTTGCCTGGCTTTGGGATAAGTGTAATACTGGCTTCATAAAATGTGTTTGGCAGTTTTCCTTCCCTTTCTATTTCATGGAACAGTTTAAGGAGGGTTGGTATCAGTTCTTCTTTAAAGGTCTGATAGAATTCAGCAGAGAATCCATCAGGTCCTGGACTTTTCTTTTTGGGGAGACTCTTGATTGCTGCTTCAATTTCATTTTGTGTTATAGGTCTATTCAGGTGATTAATTTCCTCTTGGTTCAGTTTTGGATGATCATATGTATCTAGAAATCTGTCCATTTCTTTTAGATTTTCAAATTTATTTGAATATAGGTTCTCAAAGTAGTCTCTGATGATTTCCTGGATTTCCATGGTGTTTGTTGTTATCTCCCCTTTTGCATTCCTGATTCTACTAATTTGGGTTTTTTCTCTCCTCATTTTAGTCAGGTTTGCCAGGGGTCTATCGATCTTGTTTATTTTTTCAAAGAACCAACTTTTTGTTTCATTAATTCTTTGTATGGTATTTTTGGTTTCTATTTCGTTGATTTCAGCTCTTATTTTTATTATTTCTCTCCTTCTATTTGTTTTGGGATTTGCTTGTTCTTGTTTTTCTAGGAGTTTGAGATGTATCATTAGGTCATTGATTTGGGATCTTTCAATCTTTTTAATATATGCACTCATGGCTATAAACTTTCCTCTCAAGACTGCCTTAGCTGTGTCCCATAGGTTCCGGTAGGTTGTGTTTTCATTTTCATTGACTTCTAGGAACTTTTTAATTTCCTCTTTTATTGCATCGATGATCCATTCTTCATTAAGTAATGAGTTATTTAGTTTCCAGCTGTTTGCATGTTTTCTGTACGCACCCAATGTCAACGCACCCAATTTCATCAAACATACCCTAAAAGACCTAAAAGCATATATAAACGCCAACACAGTGGTTGTGGGAGACTTTAACACTCCATTATCATCAATAGATAGGTCATCCAAACAAAAACTCAATAAAGAAATCCAAGATCTAAAATATGCAATAGATCAAGTGGACCTAGTAGATGTCTATAGAACATTTCATCCAACCTCTACACAATATACATTCTTCTCAGCAGCCCATGGAACCTTCTCCAAAATAGATCATATCCTAGGGCACAAAGCAAGCCTCAGCAAATATAAGAAAATAGAAATAATACCGTGCATACTATCTGACCACAATGCAGTAAAAGTAGAACTCACCACATACCTTTCAATACTAACAATGAATTCTAATGGCCTCAACTATCAATGTGTCTAAATACACATTGGCAAGGTGAATTAGAAAGGAGACCCAATGATGTTTTGTCCTAAAAAAAAAACCCATCTCACAGACAGCAACATTTGCTTAGGGAGAGGAAGATTTACCAAGGAAAAGGCCTCTTAAAACAGACAGGAATAGCCATACATATTTCAGATAAAGTAGGCTTCAAACCTAAACTAGTCAGAAGAGATACTAATACTAATAAAAGGAACAATATATTAAGATGAAATAACAATTGTTAACATATATGTGCCCAGTGCCTGCACACCCAACTTCATTTCACATACACTACTGAACTTAAAAGCACAGACAGACCTCAACACAGTGATATTGGGAGAATTCAACACTCTGTCACCAATAGCTAGGTCATCCAAACAACAACAAAAGAAACAAAAACAAAGAAACTTCAGAATTAAATGACACTGTAGAACAAATGGTCTTAAAAGGCAACCATGGAGTATTTAATTCAACAGTGGCAGTCCATGGAACTTTTTCCAAAATAGATCACATTTTAAGACACAAAGCAAGTCTTAACAAATATAGGAAAATTGAAATAACTCCCCTGCATACTGTATGACCACAACAGAATAAAACTAGAACTCAACAACAACAGAAACAGCAAAGAGTATTTATATACCTGGAGGCCAAAGAAGACGTCGCTGCATGACCAGGGATCATTGAAGAAATAAAGGAGGGAATAAAAAGCTTCCTGGAACCCAATGAAAATGAACTTACCAGAACTTATGCGATATAGCAAAGGCAGTGCTAAAGGCATAGTTTATACCTATTAGTGTCTACTTAAAAACACAGAGAGATCGCAAATGAATGACTTAATTCTGCATCACAGTCTCCTAGGAAAACAAGAACAAAGTAAACCAAAGCTCAGGAAGAGAAAGACAATAGAAATAAGGGGTGAAATCCATGAGATAAAGACCAATAAAACTGTATAAAGGATCAATGAAGCAAAAAGTTGGTTCTTCATGTAGATAAATAAGATTGATGAATCCTTAGTGAATCTGACTAAAAGAGCGAGTGAAAAGACACAATCAGTGAAATCAGAGATGTAGAAGGGTATATCACAACAAATATCAATGAAACCCAGAAGAAAGAAAAAAGACAAAGATCACATGTTTTCTTTCATATGTGAAAGATAGATCCCAATGCAAACACAAGCATTATCACATCTATATCTATGTTTGTAATTATATCTACATGTATCTATCATTCCATCTATCTATCTATCTAATCTGCTGAACGGGCATCCACAAGTGGGAATGTAAGAGGAGAATAAGGAAGGTGGAAAGAATAAAAGGATGATAAGGAGTGAATAATATTTAAATACATCATATTTGTATAGGAACAAGACAATCAAACATACTGATAACTGTTGAACAATACAGATTATGGGGAAAAGAATGAAGAGTTATAGAGGGGGTTTAACTGGTTAAAGTACAATATATTTGTAAACTTCTAAGGCAAAACCCCATTGAACAATGAACAGACACTAAAAGGATGAAGGACAGGAATCCAAAATAGGTCATATTAAGGGGAGAGAAATTGCAGGAGGGAGAGAGTAAATGAAGAGGGTAAAGGAGGATCAATAGGAGGTTGAGGTATTTTCTGTACATGTATGAATATGGAACATTGAAACCTGTCAAAATTCTTTCTACAAGGGGAGTCAGAGAAGAGGAAGAATAATGGAGGGGATAAACCAAACCAGGGTACAATATATGTATATACGGAAACATCCCAACAAAATCCTTTGTATAAGTATCATACACTAATAAAATTGTTTTTAAAAACTACATTGAGATTTCATCTCACCCTTGTCAGAATGGTTTCATGAAGAAAAAATGACAAAAACAGGTAGTGAGGATGTGGAGAGAAAGAAACTCTTATACACTGCTAGTAGAAATGTAAATTACTTCAGCCACTATAGGAATCAATATGGAAGTTCCTCAAAATATTTAAAATGTAACTTCCATGTGATCCCGTTATGCCACTTCTGAATATAAATCACCAAAAATTCAGCTTATTCAGCAATACTTGCATACTCAAATTTATTGCTAAACTATTAACAACAGTCAAATTAGGAAATCAGCCTAGGTGTCCATCAATGGAGAATATATACATATATATATATATATATATATATATATATATATATATATATATATGTGTATATATATATATAGAGAGAGAGAGAGAGAATATGTACATATATATATACATATATATATATATATATATATGTATATATATATATATATATAGAGAGAGAGAGAGAGAGAGAGAGAGGGAAAGGAATTTTATTCAGCCATAAAAAGGGAATTATGTTATGTCATTGCAGGAAAACAGATGGAAGTGCTGATCATGTTAAATGAAACAAGCTAGACTCACAAAGACATGGAGTTTAAGGGAGTGGGTAAGGACATGAAAGTAAGAAGTTGACTACAGATGTGAATGAGCAAAGAGGAATGGAGAGAGGTAATGAAGAGTAATGGGGGGATGAATATGATTAAAGTACATTGCATGCACGTATGGAAATGTCATAATGAGTCCCCTTACTTGGTGCAATTAAAAAATAAAGTGTAAAATCGCAGACAAAAACAGTGATCTCTATTTCATGAGGATCATAATACATAAAAATTAAAGCAATAAATATTGGCTAGGATGTGGAGAAATGAAATGCTGGTGCCCTCTGATAGAAATGCAAAACAGTGCTGTTTCTGTGGAAAACAGTTGACAGTTCCTCAAAATTTTAACATTTAAGTACCACATGACTCTGTGATTCACTTCTAGTATATACCTAAGACAATTGAATGCAGGGACTTAGATATTTGTACAGAAGTACTAATAGAAGCATTATTTACAATAGCCCAGAGATGGAGACAACACAATATCAATTAACAGATGGTTGCATAAACTAAATGCACTATATACATATAATGGAATATTACTCAACTAAATGAAGTAATCAAATTTTGATATGTGCCTACAGCATGGATGAACCTTGAAAATATTACATAAACTGAAATAAGTCAGACACAAAGGACAAATATTATATTATTCCACCAATGTGAAAAGTGTAGAATAGTCAGGTTTATAGAGATTAAAAAGTGGAGTAAAGGTTAACAGTTGTTTAGTGGAGAGGGGTATTGGGAATTATTGATGAATGGGTACATACTTTATTTTGATGATAATGAAAATGTTTTGGGCATAGTGGTAATGGCTCCGAAATACCGAATCTCTTTAATGCCACTGAATCATGTACTTACAAATGGTTGAATTGATAAATATTTTGTTAAATATGTTTTGATACAAAAAGAAAGTGGCATCAGGACTGGTGGTCTCCCTGCTGCCCTTGGGAAGAACAAAGCAGCTTTGGAGGGACCTGTTTTCTCCTGAGCTGTGCAGATGTTAGGTCCCAAATGAAGACAAACTCTCAATCTGGATTACACACAACCCATGGGGATATATTTATTCCATGATTTAGGATCAGCAGATCCTAGAGTATAATCATAGATCCTAGGAACATCAATGTTATAGCCCCAAGAATTTCAGCAAGCAAAACTAACTCTCAATGTTATAAGAAAACCCAAAAGACAATGGAATGCATCTTCAAAATACTGACAGACTGCAATTATCAATTTTGCCTCAGTTAAATCACTACACAGGCATTAATATATTCTATTTTTCTGGGATGTATTAACATTTTCTCCTTTTCTTCTAGGTTTCTGATCTAAATTTCATTAATTTTGTGTGAGATAGAAGTTTAAAATTTTTCATGTACATAGCTAGTTTTCCAGCTCCACTTATTGGAAATTTTTTCTTCCCTTATTGAATAGATTATGTTTGTGTGACTAATTGTATTAATAGATATCTAGTGTTGAAACAAACTTGCTTTCCTGTGCAAAGCTTCAATTGACTATAATATCTTTTATTTTATATCTTGCTAGTAAAATTTGTAAATACTTTGAAATTTTTTGTCTATGCTCTTGATAGTCACTGATATGTGAAAATTTCATTCTGTATTGTGCTTAACAGGTTTCAGTATCAAGATTACCCTAGTCCCATGAGTTAGAAAGTGTCTCCTCTCTCTTCTCCTTTATGTTCTGAAAACAATGTAGAATTAGTATTATTTTTTCCTTAAATGCAAAAAAAATGTGGACTTCACCAGAGAGTCCAGATTGGCCTAATGTTTTCTTAGAGGGAATGATTTTAATTGTAAATTCAACAGATATTGGGCTATTCAGATTTACCAACTTGTATCTGTTTTGAAAATTCATGGTTTTCCCCTCAAAGGCATTTTTACATTTTAGTTGAGTTGTCAAGTTTTTTAGCATAAAGTTTTCAATAATATTACCTTACTATATGCTTAATGTCTACAGTTTCCATAATGATAACCTCATTCACTCTGCATAGTAATATTTGTTTCTCTTTTATTTGTGATCATTCTTATTATGCATTTTTAAATTTTATTAATATTTTCAAAACTGCTTTGGCTTTGATTACTTCTAGTGTCTGCTTATATTATATTTCACTAATATATATTACTTATTTTATTCCTTTCACTTGTTTGCATTTCATTTAGTCATTTTCTAGTTAATGTTGAAGTTTTGCATTTTTAATAGAGATGTAAAGCTGAAGGGATCAGAAAAGGCATGAGAGAATCAACAACAAACCTCTCCTAGCTGCCTGTCTGAAACCACTGAGAATGGGGGAAATGGCACACACCAATTTGTACCTACTGATTTGAGTGCACTCTGGCCTCCGTTCTTGGTTTTCATTTGTTCTCTGTAGTAGTAAGCTTGAACATTACACCCAAAGCAAACATAAATGTAAGGAAAATTAAATTGCTCTTTCCACAGGATCAAAGAAAGTGTTAATTGCAAGATATACCATGATTTTATTTGACCCTATAGAAAATTATGCTATGACATTGGATTTAATGAATCTCAATTTCAGAGATATGATTTTGTTTTACAAAATATATATTAGAGGTGTGAGGAGTATTAAATAGGATTATAATAGATTTATTGTAGACAAATAAGAAAGTCTTTAATTGTATGAGAAGATTCACAATAAATATTAAAATATAAATGAGCAACACAAATTTAGGTTAACTAGAAAATATATATTTATATCGAAATGACAAAATTCAAGTGGAGAAATTTGGATTTTGTAGATTTATGACTGCAAATACACACTGGAAAAGACAAATATCTATAAAATTAAAAAGTGGTATGTAGAATAAATTCATGAATCAAAGAAAAAATGCAAATAAAATGGTCATAGGATTTTATGTTTTTTCTTGTACAAAATTAGAGAACAAGAGGGCAGTACAGGGTCTGCCTGGAGTTGGGAGGGGTGAGGAAGGAGGTGGTCCAAGTAATATATACACATGTAAGTAAATGCAAAAATGATACCTGCTGAGACTGATCTGGGAATTGGGGGAGAAGGGATGGAAGAGAGCAGTGGAGGTGATGAATTCAATTATGATATATTTGGTACATTGTAAGAACTTTTGCAAATACTCCAATGTACCCCCACCTAGCACAACAACAATAAAAAAGTAATTTATATGAATAGTAATGAATATCAATGATATGAAATAATGAATATTTTCAAATAAAATTCCAATATAGATATAATTCCCATTTAAATATTTTTATTTATAAACAATAGGTCTTTGGATTTTAATCTTCAGGATTAGAACAGGAAGATAAAAAGGGGGCAGAAAAAACTTATCATGCGTTCATGAAATAAATCTAAGATGGTACATCATTGACAGTTATAATCATTTCCAACATTTACTATCAACATTTTCTAAATCATCTCAGTGGAAGTCAAGATCATAGATGCTGCTTACATGAGAAAGTTAAAATTCATTTACAAATATTCTGGTAGTTACATCAAAGGGCACTGCACCCTTTGAATTCCTGCCATGCCTTGTATACTTTCACATTTTACAAAATAGTTCACATTGGCAAATATTCACTTGTGAAACGAATGTGAGTCAAGTCAATTTACCTTAGAGGTCCTCAGTAAACATGTCCAGGTCTCTTGCTGCAGGTGAGACCTGGGAAGCTCCAGCTCAGCTTGAGTCTAGTTTTGGAAAGATGTTTCCCATCTCTCCTACCCTCCCCTACTGCACCATAGAGAGTGTAAAATAATTCAATTCCTAAAGAATTAAAGTCATCTGAATAGAACATACTAACATTTTAGAGTAAAAATTATCTTCATGTAAACTGTTTAGTAGGAGAGAAATGATAAGACTAGGAAGGTGATGGCAAAGATGTATGTGTGTGTCTTCAATTAAAGTTCTTCTGGAGAAATCATGCTTTGCACATTTTTAATTGCAGGGCCATGAAACTGCAAAGACTCTAGGTGCTATGATGTACCCCTATTTCTAATCAAATTTGGAATTCAACTCTTGCCTTCAAAGCAACCCTTTCCTCAGGAAGCTAAGCAGTCACTTGAGCTTTCTCATTGCACCATCCAGAGGATCAACGCATTTGAGTGTTTGAACATCTCACACTCCAGAGTACCCAGAGAGAACTAAAGCCACGTCAATACCTCAAGGAATATATTCTTAATCTTTAGAAACTTCCTGTACCAACATCCTCATAAAAGAACAAATAAAAATTTCTTTGCATTACACAATGGATTACTATTCATGCATAAAGACAAAAGAAATCATGCTGTTTGCAATAAAATGGATAGAACTGGAAATCATCATGATAAGTCATGTAAGCCAGACTCAGAAAGACAAATTGCATCTTTCCTCTTACAGGTAGAATCAAGATTTGAAAAAAAAAGACAGTAAAGGACAAGTGGAACTATTTGGGGTGATGATGGGGACCAGCAGGAGGGGGAGCAAGAGAGTGTAATGGGGAGTTAATATGATCAAATATATACATATATGAAAATATCATAAGGAGGTGCATTAGTGTATGTAATTAATATATGCCAATAAAAATTTAAAAGTTCTTTGCAAAATAGCACACATTTTAAAAAAGAGCAAATCATTCTATTACCCTGTCCTGTAGAAACTATCAACAAAAAAACTAAGGAAAAATATTTAGGAAACTTCTTGTCTATCAGAAAAAAGGGAGCACAGAAGAAGGGTGCAAAAGTCTTTTTAAAAATGAGAAGATAACTTTGTCTTTGTGTTCCTAGAGATCAAACCCAAGGGTCCTACTTGGGCTATTTTCCCAACCCCTAAAACATAACATTTAAAAACACTGTTAACTTTAATGACAAGTGAAATGGAGTGTATTTTTTAAATCCACTTATGATTCACAGCATGTACAATTGTTTAGATATACTACTAATATTTTACATTTTTATGCTTAGTTATTTTTGGACTTTTTATGTTTTTCCTACTGTAAGTAATTCTCTGAGTATATAAACTTTTCATGTTTGTACAAGCAAGGAGATTAATTTGAGCTGGGCAGTTACTCTAAATTCCAAGTGGGAAGGAAATTGAACCCATATTCTAAGAGCCCCATGGATTTAGGAAAAACCGTGCTTCCCCACAACTCTTTAGAAACAGCAGCTGAAAGGTCTTAAAATTAAATGAAATAAAAGCACCTGTGTGTCATTTGCCACAGGTAAGCAACTGTCACTGTAGCTTTGCTTTTCTTAGGTAATAGAGTTGGTTACATAATGCTTTATAATTCCAAGTGCAGTACTGTTTGGTCTTCTGAAATCTAAACTTCCAAGATTTAAGACAGTGATAAAAGGCAAATAGTAACTTGCCTAACATTTTAGTTTTTTAAGGGGGAGTATGTGCATTGTGATGAGAACATACTAATAAGGAACTTTGATCATGTTTGACTCAAGTCAGTGCAGTGGTATGATGGGAGACAGAGAGGTGAGAACCCAAGCTTCCCATTTAGTGACCTTTGGGTTCCTTTAGTATATATAGGGTTAGGAAGCTCTGGGAAGAGCCAAAAATTGTTTATTTCACTTCATATATTATATAATTTGGTCCATTTTCCCTAGCCTCCAGTTTTATGAGAAGCCATTATAACATTCAGTAATTGTTATTAAATATGATAATGAGACTTGAAACAAGGATTGGTTTTCTGAGTCAGTTAATTCACATTACTATGGCTGTCTCTACAAAAATCTCAAACAATGGAAATCTAGAGTCCCTTGTAGAAGCTGAGTGTTCTTTTATGAGGCTCAGCAATACAAACTAGGAGTGGAGATGCTTTTAAAGGACAGTTTTATGCAGCCCTAAAGGTCTGTCCCCAAAAGGAAGGATTCACTTTGAGCACTAGTCAGCACATTTCCTAGATCTCTGAGCAGAGTCTAGACCACCTGTATAAAGGAAATATTCCTTTGACACTACAGAAGTAGAACATGGCCAGAAACCTACATTATGCTATACAAGTCCATGTAAATGTGACTTCTGCAAAATCTTTGAAGTTGTAAGTTTTTGCATCTAATTCATGGTAAGATCATTTAGTGTTGGGGAACAAACATTTACTTATGTGTCATAAACATTTCCATGTCATATGAACACAGCAGACATTGCTATTCAGTCTGTTTCAACAAAGCTCTTTGTAAGTCAACTCCAATAAACTAGAGTACTATGTAAATGAAATTCTAATGACCATCTCTGATCTAGTTCATTGGATTTGATATTGACATTGGCTGGCTGCCCTGGGATAGATTTAACAAAAATTTGCTGAGTATTCAATTCCAAAAATCGTGTGAGGGTTACATGGGGTCACTGTGAGGCATAAGATATGGTACGTACTCAAATGCAATTTTAATCTAAAATGAGGAACAAGAAGCAGACTATCATTCAAAGGTGTTAAACAACAATTGTACAAGATGTCTAGATAGTGATTCTGGATGAGAGGAATAAACGGTTTAAAGAAACAAAGAGTAACAGTAAGAGAGCATGGCTAAGTTAGGAAGATTCAGAGTAGAAGAGGCAGGAGAATTGCTTGGAGGGTTCTTGGTTTAGTGCTGACTTATCCTGAAGAGCAAATGTTTACTCTCTGCTCCATTTTCTGTGGCCTACTAGGTATGGACACTTCCCAACCCACAGTTATTGCCTGCAGTCAGAAGCAAGTTATAATGTTAAAGTCACAAGTGTTTTGATGATTCTGTAGGTTCTACTAATATCAGGGCATGTTTGGATTATTTGTAGATCTGTTTTTTTATGGAGAACAATCAGAAATTAAATTCACTTGCACATTGTTTTATATGACAAACACTAGGCATATTTATAATTTTAAGTTACATAGTAGACATAAAACTATACCTTTGTAAAATGTACAATATAATTAAATATTTAGTGTATACCATTTGAATGTGTTTTTAAAAATGTATATGCATTACAGACTCTTACCATACACTTATGACTAAAAACTAATGGTTATTTATATAATTTATAGAAAATGATTTTTGCTACAGGATTCTTTATGAAGTTACCTTCTAACACTTTTCTATAGTGTATTCTGCTTATACTAGTTATGTATTTTAAAACTTCATGCAGCACAGGTAGTTTTATTTCAGTTATGTGTATTAAATTTACTGAAAATGGTAATGTGAACTTCTGTTAACTCAAGTTATCAGAAAGATGATAATTCTATGGATTATAAAAATCAGTTTCTATATTTTTGTGAGTAACTTTTCATAACCATTATCTCCTGGAAAATAACTTAAAACTCATCTCATATTTTTCCAGAAATGTGCAATCTCAAATTGTATATAACTGGAGGTAATTTTCCAAAGTGCTTACTTGAAAGGAAATTTCTCCCAATAAAAGCAAGCTTTCCCTCTGATTTAGTTTTAAAGTAGCTGAAAACACAAAGAACTAGATGATTTGGGAAGACATTTGGACATATTTTCTATTGGAAACTCAGAGCTTAGATATGGAACCAGTATTGCAGGTGGTCAGTCTATAGTACAAAGCTTATCAAGTTATCAATTTCTTTCTTGGTCAGATGGCAACATTGCCTGGCAGAATCTCAATTTTCACATTACAGATGCATTTGTGTGTGTGTGTGTGTGTGGGTGTGTGCGTGGGTATGTAACTGATGAAGAACAAAGATCTTTTACTTTGGAAGATAAAAATTATTATATGTCATATAGGCCATATTTGTTAGTATACTACTAACAAATCTTGAAGTTGGAATGAGAACAATATTTAGCAAAAAACAAAACGAGGTAGTTGTTTTACTTAAAACTGTGATCTAAATTTTCCTATGAAAAACCAAAATAAAATAACAGATGAAGATTGAATTGATTGGCTAGAAAACTTGAAATTCAAATATAATTATTTACTCATCATAAATTGGAGAAATGTATTCTTTGTTAGTGGAAGATCATTTAGAATTTTAAAATGATATTAACTTTCAGCTTTTTATTTATATGAATTTTAAATATTCCCTTTTATAAGCTCTGGTTCTCTGTCTTTTTAAAAAACATAATTTTTTCAGCTGCAGCTCATCTCCACTGAGAAAAAAATGAAAGCCTTTCAAGGAGTTGGGAGCTACAGAGCAGCACGAGAATTAGTGTTGTTCTGTGATGCTGTGAAGCCTCCAGAAAGTCTCCATGGCAAGACACCTGGTTTTTCTTTTAAAAATTATCCTATCATCTGACAAATCACAGCCATTGACCATGAGAACAATCAGAAACAAAGGATTCTTTTTCTATTTCTTATGACCCAGGATATGGTGAGTAAGCACACAGATTTCCAGTCTAACTTCTGATGGAACTTGTCCCATGGAACAACACATTTGTTGAAGAAATGATTTGGAGCTTGCCTGGAGCTGGATGTGAGCAAACCATCCATCTCTACTGGAGATGCAACAGCCACACATTTGGCAGTGAAATCCCAGTCAACTGACAGGGCAGATAACTGACCGAGCTGCAGAAGGCCATCTGGTGCCTGATTAAGTATCAGGTTGATGAACTGAGATCACAATTAAGCTTGTACTTAACAGCTCCTTGCCTGAAGTCGTAATAACAATGGCTTTGTGACAACATCCTCCTTTTTTCTCTGTCATTATCCTCACAAAGAGATTTAGCAATGTCACAGTTGTCATTACTAGGAAAATTAATCAGTCCTCTCTTTAATAAAAGCCTTCCCTCTAGTGTTCATATTAAATTATTTATGTTTACCATCTTTAAATGTTAATTCAATTGTTAATTCAATTCACTTTTGGAAAAATCACTGTATAAATCCTCAAGTACAAACAAATAACTCAGACCAATTACATATTGCAGGGCAATCACTTCATTTACATATGTCTATTCAAAACTTAATCCAAATTAGGGCTCTTAATAGTCTCTCATCTACACAAAAATTTTGCAAGAAGCTTTTTAAGGTCTCAAAAACAACAACTCCATTCCTCTCATTGTTCAGGTACAACACTTGAGTCACCATTGATTTCTCTTGCATCCTTATGCCTTACACTGATTTAATTAACAAATCTTGATGCCCTTATGTAAAATATATGTTTTGAATCTAGCCACCCCTCACCATTTACTCAGCCACCAGTCTGGCTCAGTTCCTAATCTGTTTCTTGTTAGGCTACATGAGGGTTAATCTCAACTGCTAGCTAGATTGTATTGAAAAGCAGATTAGTAAAGCACACTCTGGGCATGTCTTTGAGGGGGGTTTCAGAGAGGATTACCAAAGTGGGGAAGACATCCCCAATATCCCATAGGCTGAGGGCCTGAGTTGAATAAAAAGGGGAAAAGGAGGAAGCCAGGGAGTGAAGGCATTCTTATTCTCTCTCTCTCTGTCTCTCTCTCTCTCTTTCTTTCTCTCCCTCTCTCTCTGTTCCTGCCCTTCCTGCTATGATGGATTGAAACCTCTGAAAGTGTGAGCCAAAATAATTCCTCCCTTTATGTTGTTCTGCCAGGTATTTTAGTCATAGCTACAGAAAGCTGAGCAGCACAGTACTAGAATAGCTTGTACAAGGATTACTGGGTGTGAGGCTGACCGTGGATCAAGTGATAGAGAACCTGCTGAGCAAGCTCTAGGCCCTATGTTCAACTCCCAGTACTATCACTCAGGAGGTGGAGGCAGGACAATTGTGAGTTTGAGGACAATCAGAGCCACACAGCGAGTTACAGGCCAGCATGGGCTACATAGTGATACCCTGTCTCAAAAAGTAAAAATTGCTATATAATTTATATGTACACTTTTAAGTGTGAAAGCTGTGTTAGCATCAATTGTTTCTCAGTGGCTAAGAGAGTGACTGATTTATGTCACCTAGGCCTACCACATGAACCATACTTGGAGCAGTGGTCAGAAATTGTCTGGAAATTATGTGACATACTTTAATAATGACACTAAAAGCAATTAACAGTTTATAATGATGAAGATATTGTTGAGTTGGTAATGGACCATAATTTTAGTCTCATTTTTACAAAGTGGGTGGAACAATGCCCTCAATTACTAATATAACATTTAAAAAAATCACCAATAGTCAAACTTTTAGTCTCCCCAATGACATCATTGTTACTAAGAGAACCTTTTACTATAAAAATTTTAATACATGAAAACTTTGATTTTTTCTAAAATCATAGGTGCTCAAATGGCATGTTAGCTTTCATTGCTTAAAAGGTGACCATTCAGTCATTCAACAAATATATGTTGGACTTTTTCAAATGCCAGACACTCTTCTAAAGACTTGAAAAACAGTGGATCTCTTGGGAGGTTGCCTTCTGTAGAAAGAGAGAACTCAGAAAAAAACAAAACAATAAATCATATAGAATGTTAAGATTGTAAGTTGTATGGAAATAATACAGCAGATAAAGGATGCAAGAGTTTGGATTTGGCTTCTGTTTTTAACAGATTAAATGTCACTGTAAAAAGAGCCTTTGAACAGACTTGAAGGAGTTGAGGAAGCCAGCCATATTGACTTTTTTTTTCTTTTCATAATTTTCTCCTTTATTTGTTGGATATTTTATTTTATTATTATTTTTTTTCATTTTTCTTTTATTATTCATATGTGCATACAAGGCTTGGTTCATTTCTCCCCCCTGCCCCCACCCCCTCCCTTACCACCCACTCCACCCCCTCCCGCTCCCCCCCTCAATACCCAGCAGAAACTATTTTGCCCTTATCTCTAATTTTGTTGTAGAGAGAGTATAAGCAATAATAGGAAGGAACAAGGGGTTTTGCTGGTTGAGATAAGGATAGCTATACAGGGCATTGACTCACATTGATTTCCTGTGCGTGGGTGTTACCTTCTAGGTTAATTCTTTTTGATCTAACCTTTTCTCTAGTTCCTGGTCCCCTTTTCCTATTGGCCTCAGTTGCTTTAAGTTATCTGCTTTAGTTTCTCTGCATTAAGGGCAACAAATGCTAGCTAGTTTTTTAGGTGTCTTACCTATCCTCACCCCTCCCTTGTGTGCTCTCGCTTTTATCATGTGCTCATAGTCCAATCCCCTTGTTGTGTTTGCCCTTGATCTAATGTCCACATATGAGGGAGAACATACGATTTTTGGTCTTTTGAGCCAGGCTAACCTCACTCAGAATGATGTTCTCCAATTCCATCCATTTACCAGCGAATGATAACATTTCGTTCTTCTTCATGGCTGCATAAAATTCCATTGTGTATAGATACCACATTTTCTTAATCCATTCGTCAGTGCTGGGACATCTTGGCTGTTTCCATAACTTGGCTATTGTGAATAGTGCCGCAATAAACATGGATGTGCAGGTGCCTCTGGAGTAACAGTCTTCTGGGTATATCCCCAAGAGTGGAATTGCTGGATCAAATGGGAGATCGATGTCCAGCTTTTTAAGTAGCCTCCAAATTTTTTTCCAGAGTGGTTGTACTAGTCTACATTCCCACCAACAGTGTAAAAGGGTTCCTTTTTTCCCCGCATCCTCGCCAACACCTGTTGTTGGTGGTGTTGCTGATGATGGCTATTCTAACAGGGGTGAGGTGGAATCTTAGTGTGGTTTTAATTTGCATTTCCTTTATTGCTAGAGATGGTGAGCATTTTTTCATGTGTTTTCTGGCCATTTGAATTTCTTCTTTTGAGAAAGTTCTGTTTAGTTCACTTGCCCATTTCTTTATTGGTTCATTAGTTTTGGGAGAATTTAGTTTTTTAAGTTCCCTGTATATTCTGGTTATCAGTCCTTTGTCTGATGTATAATTGGCAAATATTTTCTCCCACTCTGTGGGTGTTCTCTTCAGTTTAGAGACCATTTCTTTTGATGAACAGAAGCTTTTTACTTTTATGAGGTCCCATTTATCTATGCTATCTCTTAGTTGCTGTGCTGCTGGGGTTTCATTGAGAAAGTTCTTACCTATACCTACTAACTCCAGAGTATTTCCTACTCTTTCTTGTATCAACTTAAGAGTTTGGGGTCTGATATTAAGATCCTTGATGCATTTTGAGTTAATCTTGGTATAGGGTGATATACATGGATCTAGTTTCAGTTTTTTGCAGACTGCTAACCAGTTTTCCCAGCAGTTTTTGTTGAAGAGGCTGCTATTTCTCCATCGTATATTTTTAGCTCCTTTGTCAAAGATAAGTTGCTCATAGTTGTGTGGCTTCATATCTGGATCCTCTATTCTGTTCCACTGGTCTTCATGTCTGTTTTTGTGCCAGTACCATGTTGTTTTTATTGTTATTGCTTTGTAATATAGTTTGAAGTCAGGTATTGTGATACCTCCTGCATTGTTCTTTTGACTGAGTATTGCCTTGGCTATTCGTGGCCTCTTGTGTTTCCATATAAATTTCACAGTAGATTTTTCAATCTCTTTAATGAATGTCATTGGAATTTTGATGGGAATTGCATTAAACATGTAGATTACTTTGGGGAGTATCGACATTTTTACTATGTTGATTCTACCAATCCATGAGCATGGGAGATCTCTCCACTTTCTATAGTCTTCCTCAACCTCTTTCTTCAGAAGTGTATAGTTTTCCTTGTAGAGGTCTTTCACATCTTTTGTTAGGTTTACACCTAGGTATTTGATTTTTTTTGAGGCTATTGTAAATGGAATTGTTTTCATACATTCTTTTTCCGTTTGCTCATTGTTAGTGTATAGAAATGCTAATGATTTTTCTATGTTGATTTTATATCCTGCTACTTTGCTATAGCTATTGATGATGTCTAGAAGCTTCTGAGTAGAGTTTTTTGGGTCTTTAAGGTATAGGATCATGTCGTCTGCAAATAGGGATATTTTGACAGTTTCTTTACCTATTTGTATTCCTTTTATTCCTTCTTCTTGCCTAATTGCTCTGGCTAGGAATTCCAGTACTATGTTGAATAGGAGTGGAGATAGTGGGCATCCTTGTCTGGTTCCTGATTTTAGAGGGAACGGTTTTAATTTTTCTCCATTAAGTATAATGCTGGCTGTAGGTTTGTCATATATAGCTTTTATAATGTTGAGGAACTTTCCTTCTATTCCTAGTTTTCTTAGAGCTTTTATCATGAAATGATGTTGGATCTTATCAAAGGCTTTTTCTGCATCTATTGAGATGATCAAGTGGTTTTTGTCTTTGCTTTTGTTAATGTGGTTTATTACGTTTATTGATTTTCATATGTTGAACCAACACTGCATTCCTGGGATGAAGCCTACCTGGTCGTGGTGGATAATCTTTTTGATGTGTTGCTGAATTCGATTTGCCATCATTTTGTTGAGGATTTTTGCATCAATGTTCATTAAGGAGATTGGCCTATAGTTCTCCTTTTTGGAGGTGTCTTTGCCTGGTTTTGGGATAAGTGTAATACTGGCTTCATAAAATGTGTTTGGCAGTTTTCCTTCCCTTTCTATTTCATGGAACAGTTTAAGGAGGGTTGGTATCAGTTCTTCTTTAAAGGTCTGATAGAATTCAGCAGAGAATCCATCAGGTCCTGGACTTTTCTTTTTGGGGAGACTCTTGATTGCTGCTTCAATTTCATTTTGTGTTATAGGTCTATTCAGGTGATTAATTTCCTCTTGGTTCAGTTTTGGATGATCATATGTATCTAGAAATCTGTCCATTTCTTTTAGATTTTCAAATTTATTTGAATATAGGTTCTCAAAATAGTCTCTGATGATTTCCTGGACTTCCATGGTGTTTGTTGTTATCTCCCCTTTTGCATTCCTGATTCTACTAATTTGGGTTTTTTCTCTCCTCATTTTAGTCAGGTTTGCCAGGGGTCTATCGATCTTGTTTATTTTTTCAAAGAACCAACTTTTTGTTTCATTAATTCTTTGTATGGTATTTTTGGTTTCTATTTCGTTGATTTCAGCTCTTATTTTTATTATTTCTCTCCTTCTATTTGTTTTGGGATTTGCTTGTTCTTGTTTTTCTAGGAGTTTGAGATGTATCATTAGGTCATTGATTTGGGATCTTTCAATCTTTTTAATATATGCACTCATGGCTATAAACTTTCCTCTCAAGACTGCCTTAGCTGTGTCCCATAGGTTCTGGTAGGTTGTGTTTTCATTTTCATTGACTTCTAAGAACTTTTTAATTTCCTCTTTTATTGCATCGATGATCCATTCTTCATTAAGTAATGAGTTATTTAGTTTCGAGCTGTTTGCATGTTTTTTGTCTTTGCTTTTGTTGTTGAGTTCTACTTTTACTGCATTGTGGTCAGATAGTATGCATGGTATTATTTCTATTTTCTTATATTTGCTGAGGCTTGCTTTGTGCCCTAGGATATGATCTATTTTGGAGAAGGTTCCATGGGCTGCTGAGAAGAATGTATATTGTGTAGAGGTTGGATGAAATGTTCTGTAGACATCTACTAGGTCCACTTGATCTATTGCATATTTTAGATCTTGGATTTCTTTATTGAGTTTTTGTTTGGATGACCTATCTATTGATGATAATGGAGTGTTAAAGTCTCCCACAACCACTGTGTTGGCGTTTATATATGCTTTTAGGTCTTTCAGGGTATGTTTGATGAAATTGGGTGCGTTGACATTGGGTGCGTACAGATTGATGATTATTATTTCCTTTTGGTCTATTTCCCCTTTTATTGGTATGGAATGTCCTTCTTTATCTCGTTTGATCAATGTAGGTTTGAAGTCTACTTTGTCAGAGATAAGTATTGCTACTCCTGCTTGTTTTCGGGGGCCATTGGCTTGGTAAATCTTCTTCCAGCCTTTCATCCTAAGCATATGCTTATTTCTGTCGGTGAGATGAGTCTCCTGTAAGCAACAAATTGTTGGATCTTCTTTTTTAATCCATTTTGTCAAACGGTGTCTTTTGATGGGTGAATTAAGTCCATTAACATTAAGTGTTAGTACTGATAGGTATGTGGTGATTCCTGCCATTTAGTTATCTTAGTTGTTTGAAGGTTTGATTGTGTGTACCTAACTTGATGTTACTCTCTACTGTCTTGCTTTTTCTTATCCTGTGGTTTGGTGCTGCCTGCCTTTTCATGGTTAAGTTGGGTGTCACTTTCTGTGTGCAGGATCCCTTGCAGAATCTTTTGTAATGGTGGCTTTGTGGTCACATATTGTTTTAGTTTCTGCTTATCATGGAAGACTTTTATTGCTCCATCTATTTTGAATGATAGCTTTGCTGGCTAGAGTATCCTGGGGTTGAAGTTATTTTCATTCAGTGCCCGGAAGATCTCACCCCACGCTCTTCTTGCTTTTAATGTTTCTGTTGAGAAGTCTGCTGTGATTTTGATGGGTTTACCTTTGTATGTTACTTGTTTTTTCTCTCTTGCAGCCTTCAATATTCTTTCCTTAGTTTCTGAACTTGTTGTTTTAATGATGATATGTCGTGGAGTAGTTCTATTTTGATCTGGTCTGTTTGGTGTCCTGGAAGCCTCTTGCATGTGTATGGGAATATCTTTCTCTAGATTTGGGAAATTTTCCGTTATTATTTTGTTGAATATATTACGCATTCCCTTCACTTGCACCTCTTCTCCTTCTTCGATGCCCATGATTCTCAAGTTTGGTCTTTTGATGGAGTCGGTGAGTTCTTGCATTTTCTTTTCACAGGTCTTGAGTTGTTTAATTAATAGTTCTTCAGTTTTTCCTTTAATTACCATTTCATCTTCAAGTTCTGAGATTCTGTCTTCTGTTTGTTCTATTCTGCTGGATTGGCCTTCCGTTTTGTTTTGCAGTTCTGTTTCGTTCTTTTTTCTGAGGTTTTCCATATCCTGGCTGTTTTCTTCTTTATTGTTGTCTATTTTTGTCCTGAGTTCATTTATCCATTTATTCATTGTGTTCTCTCTTTCACTTTGGTGTTTATACAGTGCTTCTATGGTTTCCTTTATTTCTTCTTTTGCTTTTTCAAATTCTCTATTTTTATTGTCTTGGAATTTCTTGAGTGTCTCCTGTACATTTTGGTTGACCCTATCCAGTATCATCTCTATAAAATTCTCATTGAGTACTTGTAGTATGTCTTCTTTTAAATTATTCTTGTAGGCTTCATTGGGTCCTTTGGCATAGTTTATCTTCATTTTGTTGGAGTCTGGCTCTGAGTTTCTGTTCTCTTCATTCCCCTCTGGTTCCTGTACTAATTTTTTGCTGTGGGGAATCTGGTTTCCTTGTTTTTTCTGTCTTCCTGTCATTGTCCTTGGTGTTGTTACTGTCCCTGTACTGTGTGTAATTAAGTATTTTCTAGCTTGTAATAATAACAATGGTAATATTGAGAATGGAAGAGTGAGCTGAGATGGAAAGCAAGAAGTTAAAGAAAAGGGGAAAACAAATATACAGACAAGAGGGAGAAAGCAGAACAAGGTATCAGACAAGAGAGTTTCAAAGGTATAAACAGGGAGTGTTAGTGTACTAATCGACAGTAAGCTGAACAGACAATAGAGTGACAGAGAGAGGATTGAAAATCAAAGATAAAAAAATTAAAAATAAGTATATGAAAGTAATATCTATTTATAAAAATGAATTAAAATAAAATGGAAAATAGGAAATTAAAAAAAAAAACCAAAAAACTTCCAAGTTTATATGCAATGCAATTTCAGTCTTAATAATTTGGATGTCCGTCTTAATCTCCAGTCCTGGAGTTGGTGCCTCAGATGTTGTTCTGTAGTTGTCTCATCAAAGGGGATGCATAAAGTAGAACAAAACTACACTCACACACACACAGAAGGAAAAAAAAAAAAGCCCCACCAAGTGTCCCCAGTTCAAATGCAATACAGTTTCAGTAAGTTTTTCGGCTTGCAGGTGTAATTCGGTTGTTCTCTCATCAAAGGTAGGGAGAAAAAGAAAAAAAAGCGTCTGGAGACAGTTCTGAGAGTGGTATCTGCAACTGTGGTTTGCCTGCCTGCTGCTCTCAGCCTGTAGCTGGAGGCATTATTTATGCAGATCTCTGGGGTGAGCTTAGCACTCACCTGGTCCCACAGGCTTTGTTTGCTCAGAGTTCTCCTGTGCGGCGGCCTCTGCTACAGCCTTTCCCCTTTCCAAGCACTGGGAAAGGTGCCACTGCCCCGCGTTGTCAGGCCTGCGTGTTTATTTACAGTCCCAGGAAGGGTTCCCTTCCCCCAATCTTCAGCGCTCAGGGCGCCCCACCCTCTTTCCAGCGTGTCTTAACTGTTCTTATTGCTTAGTACTCAGTTTATCTTTTTTTCCCGGGTGGAGGTCAGTCTGTCCAGGGGGCTATGCTGCTCTGGCCCAGGCTTGTCTGTGGGGCTACCGTGGTACCGCGAAGCTCACCTGGTCCGCGTCTTCCCAAGCCGTATGGGCGCCGGCCACTGGCAGCCCCGGGGGGCCTCCTCGGTTCTCCGTTTAACGTGAAGTGGAGATTCTCTGCGCCGGCAGAAGCCCTCTCTCCGCCATATTGACTTAAAGAAAGAATATTCAGGCATGGAGCATAGCCAGGGCACTGGACCTGAAATGAGGTGTACTCATCATATTAAGAAATGCCAGAGAGGACAGTGTGGAGGGAGAGAATGATCATGGGGAAGAATAGCATAAAAAGAGGTCAGAGGGAAAATAAAGGGTTTTTATTATGCAATAAAATGATCACTCTTGTTGCTGTGTTGAAACAGAAATAATAGTGGAAGTAAAACAGAGGGAAGAATATTGCATCAATCTGGGTAAGAGATGCTCTGATGCTTGGACATAGTGGTACATGCCCATAATCCCAGCACCCCGTGAGCTGAGGCAGGAGAATCAAGAGTTCAAGGCCACCATGGGCTACATAGTGAATTTGAGGACAGCCTGAGCTACATGGCAAGACAATATCTTGTCTCAAGAAGAGAGAGAGAGAAAGACAGAGACAGAGACAGAGAGAGAGAATGTGCCACAGATTATAGTTGTATTGAGATGGTGAAATGTGATCAAGTTTGCATTGTCTTTGGAAGGTAGTATTAACAAAATATCTCAATGGACTGAATGTGTGGTATAAGAGAGTAGACAAGAATAGTATGAACATTTTGCCTCAGTACAAGAAAGATGGAATGCCCAGGAAATGTTGGCTTCTGGAGAAAGTGGGTTCAAGATTTTTTAATTGGAAAAATAGAAGCAGACTTGTATGCTAATGATAATTGCATCACCTAATTTAGAATAAGTTACACTATGGGAATAAATGGCCCAGAAATCTCAGTCACTTTCAACAAAAATGGTTTAGTGTTTGTTTCTGATTTAACTGCAAGTCTGTCACCTTCTCTTTTCTCTGGGATCCAGGTTGAAAGCTTACATCTCTATCTGGGTATTGCTTTCCTTGTGAAAGAGGAGAAAGAGAAAATGGCAAAACCAACAATGTGCCTTAAGTCTAAAGTCCATGGGTCAAAAATACACTATCTTCCCCTACTGAGAATATGAAAGAGTCTTTTGAAAAGTAATAATTTGCCACAATAGTGATCCAGTGGAGAATGGAAAGATAATCTCCTTTTCTGAGGAAAAATTAGAGTAGGGTGCTTGAGAGTGTGTTAGAGATCAAATACCATGTCCAAGTTGGAGACAAGCTTCAGATGGAACATGACTGCTTCATTATCAGTGGTTCTCAAATGGAAATCTTTGAATTAGCAATGTCAACACCATCTGGGAAGATTTTAGAAATAACACATTACTAGACTTCAATCCTGAATCTACTGACTCAGAGATTCTGGATATGGGATCAAATAATTTGTATTGTGTTGGGTTCTTTAGTAATTTTGTCCTTTGATTTGATTTTGATGACTGCTAAATTTGAGAACCAATGTCCTTTAGTACTAGTCAGAAAGATGGAATGCAGGTATGGGCTCTGGTAGGTGGGTAAAGAGATGATGAAGTTCTACTAAAATTACCTTTCTGATTGCTTAAGTTTTTTTCATTGAGGTAGAAATTAGCTAACAGAAAACATAAATGAGAAGACAATAGGAGAGGTTAAGGCAATAGGAGAAAGCATGCAGTGGTCAACATGGACATTGTGTAGACTGTCATTTCCATAACTGTTTATGGTTCACGTGTGGTTCATGGTCATGTATCAGGTGGCCATGTATTTTCTCCAATCCTGTTCAGCAACACAAGTCCATGCACAGAGTGCAAGAGCTGAATCTTATTAGGGAGTTTTTTGTAAGTTAATAGATTAGAGCATGATAGGAGGTATCCAAGGGAATGATTAAGGAGATCTACCATGGGATTTAAATTTGATAAAGAGGAAAGGGAAGATTGGGAGGTGAAGGACAATTAGAAGGTAGTTGGATAAATGTTTGAGGTCTCAGAGTTTTGGAGATGGAATTAGAGAAAATGACCTGGAAATATAGGAAGCAGTGACAAGAAAGAGGGAGAAATGAAATTGAAACTATGATGAATCTGGCTATTTGGGGGATGAAAAGGTACAGAAAATGGCTATGGGAGTGCCTGAGGGCAAGTGGAGAAAGAAGGCCAAGCAACAGAGAGGACAAATTACTGGAAGATAAACCTACAATGTGCAATAAAATGATCACAAATTAAGATAAGGATAATGCTATAAATAATAGAAAGTAGGATCACACAGAAAAGGGGAGTAACATGGTGGGCATTAAGTGATTGTAACAATGAAAGGTGAGTGATGCATCCTGATAACATCAAATATTTGTTTTTTTTAGGAGAATGGTTAAAAGCTGATATTAAAAATGTGTTACCATTAGCAAAACTTTTTATGAGGATGTGAATTAGGAATCTATGATTTGCAATATTAAAGTTTAGCTATATGAGTTAATCATGGCTTTTCTCTTTTAATATATTTGGTATTTTTAAAAGCCAGTAGTAGAGCTAATCAAGAGAGGAAACAGGATTGCCCAAAAATCCCACAGTATTTCCAAAAATAAAAAATACATCCTAAGCTGATATCATGTTTATGTAACCATAATTATTTGCTGCTCAAGTCTGTTTAATCACACTCAATACACAATGCCTTCTTGCTATCTTGATTGAGGATATTAATTCACTAGTTGATTGTCAGCAGTATTTATGTCACCTGCTTTGGAAGGCATCTTGGGTAAAAGAGCTATCTTCAACTCATATAAGGGATCTGGAAGTTAATTAACCTTTCTAGATATCCACACCACACTTGTACTGTGGATATGATGAGACTCTAAATCTATCCACTCATACACATTTGTCCACAGAGAATGACAGTTTGATGCTTCCCACTCTGCCTCTAACCAACATGAATTTGAACTTTTCTACCATACCACTATGTGCTCAGCAGTGTACCAGTAGGACAGTGTTTGTCATTTTGCTAATGGGTATTGTCAAGCAGTGCTCAGGTGACTACTTTCAGAAACATAGGCTCTGCAAGGATAGCACTTTTGTGCTGCCTTGCTGGACATCTTGAACACAGGCTCTTTGTTATTTTGAAGAAGCTGCCCTGGTAGGTTTTCCATGATGCTGTCCTGCTAGGATGATACATCAGCCTCAAAGCTGCAGTAATTTCTCAAGCCACTAGATGGAGGGGGATTCTGTCATGAGGTTCTCTCAGATTCAGAGCCTCTGTTCTCCTCTTACCTCCTCTTTCCTCTGAATTTTGACTTTTCTTTAAGCCTCTCAATAAGAGACACATTCTATTTATCATTAGTTCTCCATGGACCATCAGGAAAGCCTCAATCTTTTGAAACATTTCTTGGTATATGGAGGAACTTCCAGTTCTTCCTAATGACTCATACTTAAACTCTTCCCCTAAGGATAACCAGGGATATCTCTTTATAGCAGAGAAATAAAAATACAACTTAAAGTTGCAGTGGTTAAACTTATTTGCTATGTTTTGCGTATGTGCTGTGGTACTAATCTAACTAAACTGTTGGGAAACAAGTGGCATAATGTATACAAAGCATGAAGAAACTCAATAAACATTCTTCCTCTTATTTAATCTTACTGTTTTAACTTCATTCCCCTTTAGCTTTAAAGTTTGATCATTAAGTTTCTGTTGCTTACCTTCAGACTTTTCAGACCACAATCTTCAAATAGTTCCCAACACCCAACAGTTTTCTTACTTACATTTTATATTTACTTTAAATTTCAATTCTCAAAAAAATCCTAATACCTAGCATTAGCACCTAACATTGCTTTTTTTTGGTCAGATTTCACGCTTGTACTTTATGAGTCATTTAAGATCTGTTTTTCCTTCTTTTCCAGCCATATTGACATGCCTGATGCTTCTCAACTCTACCTCCACTCCCTCAAGCAGGCTATCACCTGAATCTTGCACTGCCTTTTCCATTACTGGGATGCTCTTTCCATACACATCTGCATGTGCACTTTCTGCATTTTTTTTAGCCATTACTCAAATGACAGCCTCTCAACAAGGCCTTTTGTGATGACCTTATCTAAAATTGCAGCCCCTGAAATGCTAATTCCTTTTCTTGGTTAAAGAAGGTAACAAAATATGTCATCCCCTCATGTAGGATATAATTTACTTACAATGTTTGTTTATCAAGAATGCAAGCTCTATGGGACAGAGATTTTTATGGATTTTGTCCAAGGCTAGGTTCCCATGGAATGGGATGGAATGATGCCTGGAAGTAACCACTTAGTAAACTAAGATGAATCCCTATAGTTTAAGTTCAGATATACAATATTGCTCACTCATAATTGGCACATATATATGGATGTGTGTATGTTTATCCTTTTCTTGGTCTAGCAGGGACTCAAGATAAACATATATGTACATATGTGCATGTGAGCATGCACACACATTCTCCAATATCTTTGTGAAAGACTACTGAACCTGGCATTATTTAGAACATAACAATGTGCTAGAAGCTTGGCATGGTGGTGCATGCCACCAATTCTCCATATGCTCCATAGGTGGAAGCAGTAAGAATTTAAGGACAGCCTGGGCAGAGTTAGTGAGACCCTATCTCATAACAAAAATACAAACAAAAAGGGATGGGAGTGTGGCTCTGATGGTAAGAGCATCTACCTAGCATGTGTAAGTCCCTGGATTTAAGACCCATTACTATACATTACCACAGAGAGGAGAGGAGAGAGAGAGAAAGAGTGTAAAAAAGATCTAATTGAAAATGGTTATGTCATTTGCACTATTTCTTATGCTATTGAGATTAACATAAATATACAAAATAGATATTTTCAGGCACAAAGCAGCTAAAATTGAACTATGTGGTAAAGGAAATCTAGGCAAGAAGTAATTTTGAGAAAAGAAACCTTTTAACTATTGCCCTCAAAATGGTGTATGTATATTAAATTAAGACATATTTTAGAGCTTGTTCAAGTACCAACGCATAATGGGAGCAGAACTGAATTTCAATACTATTACTGATTCTAAAATGTTAGATATGTAATTGTGAAGATACTTTATTAAAAATTCATTCCCACATTTTGAAGGATACCCAAAATTCATCTGTGGGAATTTCTGTAAAAGAAACATATGCAGATCGCCATTATGTTTCAGCATCAGTTTTTCATGCATAGTTTGGTTATAAATGTGTGTTTGGATATATATAGCCATTTATAAAATTGATGTTAGACCCAGGAATAAAAAAAGGCCATGAAGCCATGTTTCTTGAATTCAGAGTCAGCATTTCAGAAATAAAAGAACCCTCTTAACTCTCTCCCCTTCTAAATATGCAAAGCTTTTGAAATAAAGCTTTGTACCTTAAATGCTAAGGGAAGGATAGAATGGAAATACTTAGGAATTTGTAGTACAGAAAAGGAAGGAATTATGGATTTGGTTTTAGTTTTATAATTTAAAAAAATTTTCCTATAGAAAACATTTCTTCCATTACAATAATTTCATGGTGAAATAAACTTACAGCAAAATAGGTAAAGAAAACTCCAATAGTTAAGGAGAAAATATATGTAATACTACATCAAATTACTTTAAAGTGAATAAAAACAGAACCAATGTTTACTTTTTCTTCTGTTTCTGGAACCTAAGCTCTTGGTGAATATCCTCTCATTTTGTTACTATTTTCTGTGTTGACTACCTAGCAGTTATTGTAGAGGATAGGGACCTCTTAAGTCCTTCTCAACCCACACTCCATCCTCAACGTGCAGGATCTGACTGTGGTCTACACCAACCAAGACAGAACCTTAGTGTTTTGCTGATAGGTTCCTAGACAAGTGTGTGACTTGAACAGAACCTCAGGGAACAATGATTTTGTAGGTACTGGGACAGTCAGTTGCTCTTCTTCAATATAGCTTGAGAAGCTTGAAGCTGTTTTAGTTGTCAAGCCAAAATATGAAAAAAAAAGGCTATGATAGACAGATGGAGGACTAATATTTATTCATTCATTTAAAAGTATTTATTAGGGGTCCATTTGTGAATTCAGTGTGAAAGAATCCTAAAATGTGGAAAGAAAAATCAACTAGAAAAGATAGCAACAGACTAGGCAGGGCAGAGCACTTCCTAAGCTCTCATGGTCATAAACCTAGTACCAAAGAGGGTACAGTTTTCTCCTGTAAAACTCAGCTGCATTCTTGCCTGTATTCAGGCAAGGAGAAAGCAAATAGCTGACTGTATAAGAACTGGGGATTTGTGAGAACTGTACAATGTAAGTAAAAGGAAAAAGACAAAAGCATTGAATGTGAGTTGAGAGAGAGAAGTTGAGAGAAAAAAGGAAGAGAAGAAAGAGAAGGGGAATGATATGCAAGATAGGGATTACAGCAATACTAAATACGGGAAATATAGGAGGAAGATGATTTTTTTCAGAGATTTTTAGATACGTGGAAATGTGTTTTTAAATATCTTGATGTTTTGCTCAAGAAAAATTATCAAATTATTTTGTGATTCTGTCTTAAAGAAAAATTCTGAAGTTGCTTCTTTAATTCTTAAAAATTTAGAAGGGGTCTTCATGTTTTTTCATGCATATAATGTACCTTAAACAAGTTCACCCCAGGAGAATTATAAATGGTGGAAAGTGATAATGCCCACACAATAGAATTCATCATTGGTGTATACAATTGGTGAAATGAGTTTACTTGTTTCAAGTTGTTTATTTGGTAATTTGATGCTAAAATTTTGGTGGTAATATATTTATTGCCACTGTCAGGTCAAGTGCATGTTTGTAAGACTGGGGAGCTAAGATGACAAGATGCTCAGTTGGCCAAGATGTTGTTTGGGTCATCCGTTTGGTTGTTGAAGTTTGTGAACATGACAATAGTAACAAAGACAGAAAAAGTAGATCAGAAGCTAAGATTTTCAGGAAATCAGAATCACTGGGTTTTCATAAATGATTTGATTAAGGAAAAACGGTCATTGTTTTTCATTGGAGTTAACCTTGTAAGGGAAGTGGAAAGAGAAACAAGGTGAGGTAGCAGAGCAATGCAGAGAACATTTGAGATCTATGGTCATAAATTCAAAAGGAGGTCTGAAAGCTTACTTTTTTCTTTTTAATTGTTTTGAAATTTATATTTGGTTTCTTTAAATTAAGATTATTTTTAGGCTGAAAAAAGCAACAAAAATAGTAGAAAGAATCCCTGTATACCTTTCATCTGCATTTCCTAAATATTAACATTTAACCACACCACAATGATCAAAGTGAGGAAATTAACATTAATAGAACAATATTAATAATCTGTAGGCTTTATTCAGATTTTGTCACTTTCTCCATTGATGTACTAGGATCCTTTTGGGATCACATATTGTTTTTACTACCATATTTCTTTATCTCCTCCAATCTGGGACGGGACTTCAACTGCTGGGTTCAGAACTTATCGAGTGGGGTTTGCTTGGTCAAAAGGATCTTTGTTCAAGGCCAGCCAATGCAAAAGTCCATGAGAACAAGTGTAAATAGAAGGACTGTGCTCTAGGTCACCCTGGGCTGAGATACCCTATTTAAAAAATACATAAAGGAAAAATGGGCTGGGGGTATGGCTCAAGAGGCAGAGCACCTGCCTAGAAAGCATAAAACCCTGAGTTCAAACCCCCATATGGCCAGCATTTTGTGTGGTGCTGTGGCAGGAAGGCACAGAGGGGGAAGAGAGATTAATGAGTGCTACAGTACCACAAAGGAAAACCGGAGATAGGGAATGTTACCTAGAGACCAGAGATGGGTCACCTCACCCCAGAGGTTAAAACAGCCAATGAAATAACGTGATTATGTATGGGATAAGCCATACCTCCCCATTTCTGTAACCTGCTCTAAATGGTACATAAGGAAAGTCCCCTTTGTTCTCAGAGCTCAGTCTTTGAAAATGAGTCCTCTGAGTCCCTTCCAGCTTGCTTAATAAACTTGCTTCCTGAAAGCTTTGGTGCCCTCTCAGTCTCTGTATGAGCCCTCCAGCAGTGCCTCTTGATTTGAACTTAACTGATGCTTTTGTGACTAAATTTGGTGTGCATTTTTGATAAGAATACTATAGAAATGAAGTTGGCCTTTTTTCAGTGCATCTTATAGGAGGACATGTCACAGTGTCTCTTTATTAGTGACCATTTGTTTAAGGTGTTGTCTACCAGTTATTGATCGCCATTGAAATGTTTGTAAATTTTTTTCCTGTGAGATTATTTGTAGAGAGATACTTTGAGATTATATAAATGTTCTATTTCTCATACTTCACCAAGTAATTTTAGAATGCATTGTGAACTTTGCCATAACAATTACTGTGGATGTTTGCCAAAAGTTGAGTTTCTATTTCTACCCTCCCTTATTAATTTTTTTTTACTTTTATTTTTTCTTTCTATTTTTCTTTTTTATTAGCATATTATTGTTGTACTAGAGGTACAGTGTGACATTTATAAAAGTGCTTAAAATATATCTTAGTTAGATTTACCCCCTCCATCAATCTCCTTTATCCTCCCCTACCCCACTTCTAGGGAGAGATTGTTCTCTTGTCCAATGAATTTAAATCAGTAATTCATAACTATATGGACTTACGAAAACTTATTTTTCTATAGGACATAGTCCATTATTATTATTACCTTTATTTTCACAGATTTGGCCATTAAGAGCCCCTTCAAGTTGGCTCCTGCGCTTTTGACATATTCTAATCATTTCATGAGTATGTCCTTATTCCCTGACATCACAAAAGTTCCAGGTTTATTTCACACTTTCTATACCCTTGCTGTGGAATCTGTTGTTTCTCAAGTGTCCCTGGAGACTTTTATTAGAGAATGGTATTTAGAAACCAAACTCTGGCAGCAGGAGAAAGGATTGCTTTCAGGCTCTTAATAAACAAACTATGAAATATATGTATGAATATTCTCACATCTACATCCTTTTCTATATCATAGGCATATAGATCCATACACACATCAGTAATTTTCCATTATCTGTCATAAACTCCTACATATTTACGTGGATGCTTGTATACTTATATATGCATATAAACATATATTTAAAAACCTTTAAAAACAATGAATTCATACTTCCAATTCCAAACTTTTATAAATTTTATGCTAGCCTAAGTCTTTTATTTTGATTCCTGTCTCCATTATCCCTAATGTATTTAATTTTTATTTAAACCTAGTATACACATGAACTAGTTTCAGAATTCCTAACCTACAATACGATGATAAACAGGTTAGATTTGTGGCTCAAGTGACCGAGAGTTTGGCACAAGGACCTGAGTTCAAATATCAATACTGCCAAAAAAAAAAAGAGAAAGAAAAAATGAATTAAAAATAGGCCTGGGCAATACTACTCCTGAGGATATACCCAAAGGAATGTGACTCAGGTTACTACAAAGGCACCTGCACACCCATGTTTATTGCAGCACTATCCACAATAGCCAAGTTATGGAATCAGCCAAGATGCCCCACTACTGATGAGTAGATTAAGAAAATGTGATATTTATACACAATGGAATTTTACTCAAGTCACAAAGAAGAATGAAATTTTGTCGTTTGCAGGTAAATGGATCGGACTAGAGAACATCATCTTAAGCAAAGTTAGTCAGGCTCAGAAAGCCAAAAATCACATATTCTCCCTCATATGCAGATTACAGACCTAAAAGAAATGTAGTAATATTATTGGACATGGGTCACACACTAAGGGAAGATCGTGCATGGCAGAGATAGGGAAAGGGAAGAAAACCAAAAACTTGAATGTGGTTGATATGCTCACTGTACAGGAGCAAATCTAGTGATCTTAAACTGGCAGAGGTCACTTTGGGAAGGGGACTAGGAAGTAGTGAAGAGGTCGGGTAGAAATGAACTGATGTGGGTTATAATACACATGTGCATGAAAACAACACAAGGAATTTTTCTGTATAGCTCTTTATCCCAAACTAGCAAAAATGTTGTTTTTCTCTTTATCGTACATGCTTTTTCTTCAACAAAATCAGAGAACAAGAGGGTAGAACAGGTTTTGCCCGGAGGGGGTTGGAGGGGAGAGGTGGCCCAAATAATATATACATATGTAAGTAAATGTAAAAATGACAAATAAAATAAAAAACAGAAAAAAAAGGGCTGTGGATGGAGCTCAGTGGTTGAGTACTTGCCTAGTAGTCATGAAGCTCTGAGTTCGATCCCCAGTGCCACAAAAAAATTAAATAAATAGATAAAAAAACACTATGAAAAACAGATTTACTAGAGTTTTACATATATAAGTACATATATGCATGCATATATACATGCATATATGTACATACATATGTATATATATATAAATTTTGTCATCTTTAGCTTTAGAGTATACAGAAAAAAATGCTGTTATCCCAAAGTTACTTAGGTAAATTCTTTTGTTCTTCATACACTTTAATGTGGTTATATAATGTATTTGTAATGTACTTAGCATTATTTGTTGCTATTTGGATTCTATTTTGAACATTTCCTTATTATGGTTAATTTTACTTAATTGCTTCTTTAAGTATGCGCACAGCCATGTTTCTAAAACTCAGAACAATAGAAGCCACTACAATAAAGTGTCTCCTCAGGTAAGTGATGCTCAGTCCTTCTTCATTGGTCTTATCCCCCATGCATTCCACCATTTTCACATCCATTGCATGTAGACAACAAATCACATTAGTTTCTGGTTTATCATGTTTGTGTTTCATTTTTGACAACTGAGAAGATATATCTGTATTTTATTGTTTTCCCTTCTCCTTCACATTTAATATAGTATGTTATAGAATCTCCTTTGCACTGTTATTCATACTTAGAAATATGTTTTGGAAATAGCACATGTCCCTTAGAGGTCTTCCTCATTCTTGTATACAGCTGCATAATAATTCTTTGTGGGGATATACCATAGCTATCCAACAACCCTCAAACATGGGAATTTAGGATGTTGCTAGGATTTTGCAACTGTAAATAATGTTCTAATAAATAGTGTACATAAATTTGTATATATACATATTTCTGTTGTTGTAGGTATATTTTCAGGATAAATTCTGCATGTGGGCTTAGCAAGTCTAACAATAAGTGAATATATAATTATTAAATATTACTGAATTCCCCCCAAAAGAATTGTACTAATTTGCATTCCCATGAACAATGTATGAAAACTTCTGTTTTTTCTATAGCCTTACTTGTAGAATATTTTAAAAATTGTTAAATTTATACTTCTAATCTGGGTCTACACAAACTTAGAAGTTTATGTCCAGATATTGTTGCAGTGCCCATAAGTGTGAGGGAATTCCTTCCTCTTTGATTTCCTCATTATTTGCTAAAATTATTGGCCTTCCATAAAGTGATCATCCTTTTATTTGTACTGCTGGGACTCTATTATTCACAGTACAAATATCAATCCAGTTTTTTAGGAGTCTTTTGATTTTGTCAGTTCCATATATGAAATGCAACCTTGTTTCTTAATGACAGGCTTCTTATAAATGATTGAATAGGACTTATTCTCAAACATGACAGCCCAGCCATGGTCTTAGTTGCACAATTGATACATTCAATTAGGTCCTGAGAAAAAAGAGGATAGATAGTTATTGAACCTATGGACATAGCTACATTGCTATGAAGAGTAAACACATTTGGTGAAAATATGTATTCTTAAATTCTGAGAGGTCAGTGAAGCTAACAGTATTTTTAACAAAGAAATTTAATGCAGTCCTGTACAACTAATTCTTGTTCCTCTTGGAGTTGGCTCAACAGCTTGCTTTCATAGATCTATCTTATTTTGTACTGCAATGAGTCTTAGAAATAGTGACGAATTTTTCTAAGACATCTTGACAGATATCCACCTGATCTTGCCTCAAGTGCCAAAACCTGTACATAGATAAGAGTCCATTTCATAAAGTGTCAGTAATTATAATACCTGGTATAATCCTTTTCAAGAGGCTTTGAAGCTATCTACTTTGCATAAGACTCATGTGTCGCCTCTACCATATCTCAGAGTTCATAAGCAAGTATGAGAGGAAAGCAGCATTACCTGTTGATGATATGGCAAAATGTACATGGTTAATTACATCAGTAACCAAGAAAAGAAGAAAAGAAAATCCTTTGTCTTACATATCATGCACAACTGTAACATAGGGATTTAAACAACATTTATCTTTAGGGTAATAACATAGGCATGAAAGAACATTCCAAAAAAGGATGTATAACTATAAAACCCTGACATGTAGTTTGTTTTGCTGTTGAAGGCTAACTCAACTCTCATTGCTGAACAAGTTATTAGACCCTCCTGCTTGTAACATTTATAGTTTTCTTCCTGGAAATACATTTCTCCTTCCTTTCACTTTAATGGACCTGCATGGCACAAAGCTGATGTTACTCACTTTTGAAAACTCTGAGATGCAGGCATTCTTCCTTTCAAATACTTGCTGAATTCCTTCAGAGAAACCCTGTGCTAGACTCTTCTTCTACTCACATTGATATGGTTCACTCAAGGCATACAGTGTTTCTTCCATTCCTATGAAAAGGGCTGTTTTGCACAAAGTTAATGTTCTTCACTCTTAAAACCCTGAGAGCTGGGCAGTATTCCTCTTAAATACCAACTCAACTCTCAGTGGTAAACAACTCACTAGACCCTCTTGCTTCACTTGAAAACTGCTGCTCTGAACAAAGTTAATGTTCTTCACACTTTAAAACCCTGAGAGCTACGCAGTATTCCTGTTAAATACTAACTCAACTCTCCATGCTAAACAAGTTGCTAGACCCTCTAGCGTCTACCGTGGATAGTTTGGATACACGGGTACAGTGTTCTCCTTTACACTGAAGAAAGCTATTGGCACAAAGGTGAGGTTACTCAGGTTTGAGAACCTTGAGACACCGGCTTTCTTCCTTTCAAAACCTAACTAAACTCTCTCAGGGAAAAATTATGCTAGACCATCCTTCTTTTCACATTCATACTTTTTGCACAATAGCAAAAAAAAAAAAAGGATGTATAATCTCGGATGTATACAATAGAATGTTTACCTGAAAACACTTTGACCTGTAAAGCTAGAACTTCTTCAATTTTCACAGTTCTTCTCTTGCAGCTTTTACAATACTATTGAGTTGATTGTGGAATATAGAACATAAATAAAAGAAACAAATCAGACATCAAAAGAGAAATATCATCAAAAGAGAAATATTCTAGAGAATAGAATATTAGTTACCAGAGGCTGGAGAGTGGGAGCATATTTACGTGCCAATTAGAAATAATAAGAAATTAGTATCTAATGATTATATGTATAAAACAGTTTTGAACCTCTATTAACCTAAAACATAACTGTGATGCCCACAAAGAATGTTGGTAGAAAACAGGAACAGCAGATAAATGCTGAATCATAAAGGGAGATCTTGGTATACCTTGTTTATACACACACACACACACACACACACACGCACACACACACGTTATTAAATACTATATACATCTTATATATTATACATACATGCTCATCAGAGAGAGAAATTTGTAGGGATAGATTTAGCACTCAAAAATTAACAAGTCTGCTTCAATGGACATGTGCAGAACACAATAGAGTGCGCATTCATGTCAAGGACACCTGTATCAATACTTCAAGCATTTATCAGTAATTAAAGAGTAATAGAAGTTTTGCAAGATGTTTTCTTACTAAATGTGATAGAAACACCTCCCCAAAGCATACGTATTGAGAAAATAAAAAAATCTCACATTTCTAAATCATTCTCAAGTTGCAGGAACACACACTAAAGTTCAGAATCTATATAAAAATAAACCATGAGGGAAATTCCATATTTCAGCACTGTGAAATACTGCTAAATTAGTACTGGAGAAAATTTTGGGATGTTCTTTTCATTTAGTATGTACATATTAGAAATGAAGAAAGAACAAAAGTTTATGATGTAAGTTTTCAATATATGAAGAAAGTAACAAAATATTAAGAAAATAATAAAATGGAGAACTTGAAATAATTTATAAAAACTAATTTGACTTATAAGCATCAGAAACAAGAATGCTACATTAAAAGTAAAAGTAGCTAGGCATGGTGGTGCATGTGTGTTATCCTAGAACTTGGGACTGAGGTAGGAAAATCATGAATATCAGGCCAGACTCAACTGCATAGTGAGACTCTGTCTTAAAACAAAAATAAATAAATACAAAGAAAAGTTACACTAAATCAAAAATAAATACATTTTAAATTATGAAGATTCCCAGTGATACAGGAAAAAAGGGCAATTAGAACTCTCCTATACTGATGTCAAGAGAAGAAACTGATAAAAACCACTTTGAAAAATAATAACAAATTTTTAATCTCGATAATTGATAAAATATAACTGAACCAAAAAGGCCCAATAAAATATTTAAGAATGGCTTAATAATTCTCAACATGATGCTAAGAATGCCTCAAATTGTCACATTTTTTAAACTGAAATTTCTTGTTTACAAAAACAACTACTTATTATATGTCAGTTTTATATAATTCTATATCCAACATGCTAGAAGGACACAATTATGAATAAGAGAGTCCTTGCCTAAAAGAGTTCATATGGAAGACTAGTGACTTACTAGATCTGATCCTTGAAAAACTGGAGTAATTCATGGAAAAATCTGGTGAAACATACATTAGAAATAAAGATTAGTTCTGTTCAAAGAGGTGTGAACAGGGGAGCACGAAGAATACTTCTCAAAGTTGATAATATTTGAACATGATCTTATAAGATGAATGTGAATTTCCTTTGAAAATAGCTTTAGTGTTTACAAATAAAGCAATAAGAGAAAAAGAAATGTTAAGCATTAACAAAAACAAAAGCTTGAGGGGCAAGGATGCAGAAAAATGTTAATTAACATAAAAATCATGAAGAAAGGTCTGGAGAAAAGAAAAAGTATAGTGTGGTTTAACAGGATTTGGAACATAATCCCCCAAACACAATCTCTAATCTAGTAATCCAAAATTATGAAATCCCAGTTGATCAAAATCACTAAAATTTAAAATTTAGAAAGGTCAAAATCTCAGAAATATGATTCTGGAAAAATATAAATTTGTTAAAAGATTTATTTACATTTTAATGAATATTTATTTTACAAACATAAATAACCTCAACAAAAAACTTTAAAGGCCACTTTGTCCAGTAAAATAGACAATGATAACATACATAGTTTTATAAGCATAAACATGTATAGTAAAGACAGCATATGTGTATGATTCAGTATGTATCATTACCTTTTTTTAAGTTACCATTTAAAAACATGTTTTATTTTTCTCTATTTTCTCTTTTAGAAAACACTTCATTGGGGAATTTAATACATATTCATATAACTGTATCTCGTTAGTCTTCATCAATGTGACAAAATACCTGAGAGAATCAACTTAAAAGAAGGAAAGATCTATTTTGGCTTATGATTTCAGAAGGTTCAGTTCAGAGTCCTGTCCCATATCTCAGCCCTTGCTTTGGGTCTGGGCAGTACAGTGCATCAGGGAGGAAAACTGTGGTGGAAAAGTTGTGGTATCATTACTTTTTTGACATTCACAGAATTAGATTGTATTTCATCGCCAATATTTTAAAAGAAGCAATTAAATGTACCAGTTGACTACTAAAATAAGTAGCATGGATTTTAAAAAACTGTACTAGCCTCCTAATCCTGTCTTTAATATGTTTAGACAAATAAAATAGCCTAATATAGAACTAAGAGGCTTAAGATCATTAAAAGTTTGCATTTAAATTGTATGCCAGGATTCTTTGGGTACATGTAACAGATGCAAATTTGTGTTTCCATAAGCTAGAAGAAGCTGAAAATCCAAGGGAGAGTTTAACAATGAAGTCTCCTTAAGAGGACAGATGAAATGATAGCTACAGAGACTTCAGAAATAAGATTTCTGTGACTTCTCAGTTCCAACTGTCTCCCAGGAATCTAATTGGCTGGTGGTCTATGGGCTATGGCAAGTCTGGCAGGCTCATGGAAAAGAGGCATGGTTTGCAGTAAGGGCCTTCTTCACATGGAATATTCATGTGAACATAGAACAATTTAATAATTCTGAGCATAATTCTTACTCCAAAGAGGTGTTCCAAAGAAGTAAAACATTTTGATTAATACTCAGGTGAGCAAGTCTAAGAGTCATGTACTCTTTTGTCTTACAGAACTATTTATCTTCTTTGTCCTAACACTTGTCTATAAAGAAAAAGGTAGGTAAAAATAAAAACAGGCCAAGTTCAGATTTTTTTAAATTTTTGTTTGGAAAAATACTTGACAGAGGCACAATGTAAAGTTGTCAGGGATGTAAATGTAAAGAGTCAGTGGCTATAAAGAGACTAAGGAAAGCATTGTATTAAATGTTATTCATGTTCAGTAGATCTGTCTGAAGAATAACAATTATGCTGGGTGCCAGTGGCTCATGCCTGTAATTCTAGCTACTCAGGAGCCAGAGAACAGGGGGATTGTGAGACCCTATCTTGAAAAAACCCTTCACAAAAATGGGCTAGTGGAGTGGCTCAAGGTGTAGGCCCTGAGTTCAAGCTCCGGTACTGCAAAATAAATAAAGAAAGAAAGAATAACAATTATGAGGAATATTCCAGACTTATCTACTCCTGCCATTTGCAATGATTTTGAGTTTTTCTGCTCTACTGGACTCTCCTGACTTCCTTGTGATGCCTACTAGCATAATTATTGGAATTCAGATTTTAGAGAATCAATTAAAAGAGTATCTAGTTGGTGACAGGGTACCCAGTTAGGTTATGCTCTCACTGCCTTTCATCTGTTATAATTGATTCCCTAATTTCCTTTCTTAAATGACAATGAATGTTTTGATCTCTGCAAAAGGAAGGAGGAGCAAACAGAACCTCAGACTCCATAAGTGAATGTCTTCCACCCTCCACTTCTTAAAGATCCAGTTAAATTTTACTTGGTATTGTATTTTCATTGTAATTACCAGCAACAAAAGAAAATTTCTTTATTATCATAACTTAAAAACACAATTTCTTTCCTCCTGTGTGTATATGTTGCATTTTATACAAATGAGATTCATGTATATTTTACTTTTTAGCTCTGTAGCTCACAATAACAGGCTTTCAAAGTGATGGCACATAGTTTTTTTCTGTGTCAGAACCCCCACCTCCAAAACAAGCAGTTCACTGCAGTTGTCTCATGATTGGTTTTAGAAGCATAATGATTTCTCTCTCCCATTACAGCCATTATGAATGTTTCATAGATTAGATGATGTAATGGAAATTACCATAATCTAGTTTTGAATCCAGTATTTACTATTTGCCCTTTAGGATGTGAAATCTGAATTATGAATTCCCAGTTTAATAGCTATAAAACAATATATTGTCCATAGTGTTATCTGAGTGAAGAATCAAATATGGAAATGCATTTTCGCTGCACTTTCCTTACAAAGAACTCTATCATCTGAGTTTTATTATTCACATGGCACTGGAAGAAACACATAACATGCAAGAACTCATTGCAATGGTTCCTCTCATTTTCAGTGAACATTTGTTGCAGCCTCTTTCATTCATATGGGCAAATGACATTTTGAGAATTTCAGGTTAGGCTAATGCCTCAATTCTGCTAATCAAATCTGTGAAAATAGTCAGTGAGATTCCAAATCTAAAATCTGGACCAGTATAGATCCACCCTAACCCACACTCTTATCAGGCATGATATATATATATGGCCAGTAGGCTGCC
This sequence comes from Castor canadensis, assembly GCF_047511655.1. Taxonomy (NCBI): domain Eukaryota; kingdom Metazoa; phylum Chordata; class Mammalia; order Rodentia; family Castoridae; genus Castor; species Castor canadensis. The sequence continues at coordinate 60,734,497 of NC_133394.1, forward strand.
TCAAGATCTTTAGGAATTTTATTTATAGCAGTAATGACACAGAAGTACTCCATCTGTACTATGAATTCAGTGATAAATCCCTATTAATATTTTTTCTCACTCATTGTCTCCCTAAACTGAACATATACTGAGCACAGCCTCCATCCACAAAGCTGCCCTTGATTTGGTCAAAGGTGTGAATAGCTGTAGCATCCAGAGGGCTCTGAATAATTGAGTGATTTGAGTCTGCAGAAAATTAAAATCCAAAATCATGAAATGAAAGGCCAACATCAATATTGTCTTTTATTTAATGGAGTAACCTAAAAGTAAACAGAGCTGAATAAGGAGATGCTGTCAGAAAAGGGAGCCTCTCTCTGTCTCACAGTCTGACTATTGGTTTGTTTTCTCTGGCAAATCTTTTTTCAAGAATACTGTGAGGATTGGGAGAAATAGTGTTTCCTTCCATTAATTTTCAGTACAACAAAACAAATGAGGAAGGTGGACAGAGTTTATATTTTAAATTCATGTATTGCACTCCATGTTCTTAAAAGGAAGAGGGATTTTGAAGGCTTTCACCACAAAGAAATGATAAATGTTTGAGGAGATAGATTATCCTGATTAACATTACACAATGTGTGACTATATAAAAAAATCACAAAACACCCCAACAATATGTATAATATGTATACTTTTCAGTTAAAAATAAGTTTAAGGATGGAGAGAAGATGAAGATGGCAGATGGCCAAAGGACCCTAGAGCCCTGAGCTCCATAATTTTGGAAGTATACTTCAGATTCATTGTAGCAAGGATCCTGTAACCTGGCTTTTTGCCAACTAAGATACTGCCAGTGCATGAAGGTGTAATAATGTTCAACAACTGACCCTTAAATTAGCTTTTTTTTTTGAGGTACTGGGGCTTGAGCTCAGGGCCTTCACCTTGAGCCACTCCACAAGCCCTATTTTTGTGAAGTTTTTTGAGATAGGGTCTCGCAGAACTGTTTGCCCAGGCTGGCTTCAAACTGTAATCCTCCTGATCTCCCTCCTAAGTAGCTAGGATTATAGGCATGAGCCACTGGAGCCCAGCTAAACTAGCTTTTAATAGCACATAAGAGCCCTGGTAGCCCAGGTGCTGGGACCAGACGCAGCTGCCAGCATGCCTACTGGGAAGCCAATCCCCACTCTGCCTTTTTTTTTTTCTTGGTTTCTTTTTTCATCTCTTGAAAAAGCAAAAATGCAATGCAAAGAACTGCAAAACAGGGTCTTCAAGTATCTAGGACATCCTGGATCCATCATAATATGTAAACACAGTACTTCAATTCCTATCTGCCTGTGTGGTCCTGAATTCCACCAACCGAATCTGCAACCCTGAGAGGTGAGTGCAATACATTGTCTTTTCTGCAGGGAACCACACAGTTCAGCACAGTTTAGGGTGCAGATTGCACACTCCCTGGAAAAAACAGTTAGTCAAATAAATGGAGGGAAGATTTCACCTTTGCCTGGTGGGGGTGGGGCAGAACGCTGAGCTGATCTAGCCTTTGTGTGTGTATAGGAGGGATCCAGCTGCAGTCCTGAAAACTACACATTTGACCACCTTGGAGAAACTGATTGTGAGCTGAAACTGATAGACTTCCCAGAGAAAAGCAATTGACCAAAAAGCTCCATTTTAGCTCCTAAGTTTGCTCTGTGGGTAGAAGGGGCTGGTGATGGCTCACATACCAGCTCCTGGTGGGATCACTTCAGAAAACATGCCTACACATGCCAACATTAAGAAGGGGCAGAGACACAGAGAAAACCCTTGGCAAAAGTGTCAGCAACTGGATTTGAAATCAGAGGAGTGAGTCCACAATAATTATTAACTTGATGTCTTTTTATTTAGTATTTTTATTTTTTTCATTTATTTTCAATTTGTTGTTACACATCACCCTCTTCCATTCTGTTCAAACATCAATTGCTTAGCCCTCTGTTGTTCCACTTTCCATTTTCTCTCTCCCAGTTTTTCTTCCCTTTTCCTCTTCCTTTCTTCTCCTTACCTTACTCTCTTCCCTCTCTTTCTCCCACTGGCCCTACATCCTCCACATTCACTACTCACTGAATAGTCTTTTATACCAACTTTACACATTTCCCCTATCCTTCCTATTCCTCTGTAATCCCTGAAAATAGAACCTTCTCCACAACAACTGAACTACACTTTTACACATATGAGTGCCTTATTACCTTATAGATCCCACACCTCACAACTCCTCCCCCTTACCCCATCCCTTCTCCTGCCCTATCTTCTAGCACCATCTTTTAAATTACCTAAGTATTATCTCTATCCAAACAATAGTTATCTCCACAATATACACAGTTTATAGATAATATCACCAAGGGGAGGTTATATATTATGTAAATGACTGGTTTGGGATTGAATTTGTGAATTTGTTATTGCTAAGTTATACTTCCAGATCAGGGAAGAGAAATATTACAACCTAGATAACAACTAAGCTAGTCAGAGCATAGAAATTAAGTTAAGGGAAAGATAATAGGTAATTAAAATCTCTAACTAACTAATAAACAACACCCAATCAAAACACAAAATAGAAACATGGGATAAAAAGAAGACAGGGGAATCTAACTCTTTAAAAGACTAACAATAACATACTAGAGGATTTGATAGAAAGTGAAGGGGATGAATCCTCAGTTGACCTCAGAAGGATGATGAAAAGAATGTTCAATGAGCTTAAAGAGGACACACAAAAACAACCCAATGAATACCAGGAGAACACAGATAAAAAACTCAAGAAGACATAGAAACAACTAAATGAACTCAGAGAGTATTTCAACAAACTGAAAATGAAACTAAGGAGACTATAAAAAGAAGAAATAAATGAATTAAGAAGACAGCACAAGATATAAAAGAGGAGTTTAAAAAAGATATGGAAAGTCTCAGAAAAAAGACTCAAACAGAAATCCTGGAAAAAAGAATTCCTTGAATCAAATAAAAATTACATTTGAAAGCCACTCAGAAGACTGGAACAAGTGGAAAACAGAATTTCAGGGCCTGAAGATAAAATAAATATTAAAGAAAAAAACAGAAGTATTCTTAGACAAAGAACTGAAGAGCTGCAAAAGAAATATGTAAGAAATCTGCACCTCCATCAAAAGACCAAATTTGTGAACCAAGGGCATCAAAGAAGGAGAAGACATGCAAGCCAAAGGTTATGTAATATATTTAACAAAGTAATAGCAGAGAATTTCCCAAATCTTGAGAAGTGCCCCTTCAGGTACAGGAAGCCTCCATAACACCAAGTAGACACAACCAATATAGAACCTCTCCATGGCATATTATAGTTAAAACAATTAGCACAGAGAGCAAGGAAAGAATATTGAAGGCTGTAAGAGAGAAAAATCAAATAACATATAAAGGTAAACCCATTAAAATAGTAGCAGATTTTTCAACAGAAACCTTAAAAGCAAGAAGGGCACGGAGTGAGGTATTTTGAGCACTGAAAGAAAGTAATTTCAGCCCTAGGATACTCTACCCAACAAAGCTATCATTCAAAATTGAAGGAGGAATAAAAATATTTCATGATAAACAGAAACCAAAACAATGCATGCCCACTAAACCACCACTACAGAAGATCCTGAATGGAATAATACATACAGAAGATGAAAACAAACATAACCATGAAAGGATGGAAGTTATTAAACCTCAAGAGAAGAGCAGACAAGTAATCAGAGAGTAACACAGAATTAGTTGCACACATACAAACCCTTACACAACAAAAACAACTAAATTGCAGGAATCACCACATAACCACTTAATATTAACAGTGAATGTTAATGGCCTCCACTCTCCCATCAAAAGACACTGATTGGCAAACTGGATGAAAAAGGAAGACCTGACAATCTGTTGTTTACAAGAAACCCACCTTATAAACAGAAACAAATACATACCTTAGGGTATGAGGGTGGAAGAAGATTTACCAAACTAATGGCCCCTGAAAACAAGCAGGAAGAGCAATATTTATATCAGATAATATAGACTTCAAACCTTAATTAGTCAGAAGAGACAAAGAAGGTCACTTCATAATAATGAAAGGAAAAACATGTCAAGAGGAAATAATAATTATTAACTTATATGCACTAAATGTCAGTGTATCCAGCTTCATCAAACAAATACTACTGGACTTAAAAGCACAGATATATCCCCAACAAAATAATAGTTGGAGATTCAGTATCTCACTCTCACCAAAAATTCAGAAAAGAAACCTCAGAATTAAATGATACTATAGATCAAATGGACTTAACAGACATCTACAAAGTATGTTATCCAGCAGCTGCAAAATCAAAATGCACATTCTAGTCAGCAATCCGTGGAACTTTCTCCAAAATAGATCATACCTTAGGACACAAAGCAAGTCTTAGCAAATATAAGAAAATTGAAATTACAATGGAATGATACTAGGACTTAAAAGCAAAAGGAACTACAGAAAATATTTAAGCACCCGGAGTCTGAACAACACATTGTTGATTGACCAAGTCATTGAAAAAGTTCCTAGAATCTAATAAAAATGAAAACAAAATCTACCATGATACTTGGGATATAGCAAAGGCAGTGATAATAGGAAAGTTTATAACTATGAGAGCCTGTAAAAATGAGATCTCAAATAAATAACCTCATGATGCACTTCAAGCTTCTTGGTAAAAGGAAAGACATAGCCAAACCCCAAATTAGCAGATGGAACAAAATAATAAAATAAGGGTAAGAATTAATGAAATAGAAATCAAACTATAGAAAGAATCAATGTAGAGAAAGTTGGTTCTTTAAAAGATAAATCAGATAAATAAATCCTTATCCAATTTGACTTTGGGTGGGGAAACACACAAATTAATAAAATCAGACATGAAAAGTGAAATATTACAACAAATACCAAAGGAACCCAGAGGAACATGAGGAATTCATTGGAAACTGATATTTAAATGAACTGGAAAATCTAGAATAAATGGATAAATTGCTGGATGCACTTGACCTAACAAAATTGAACCAAGAGGATACAAGCCACTTAAATAGAACTATAGCAAGCAATGACATTGAAGCAGTGAAGTATCTCCCAACAAAGAAAAGCTCAGGACCTTACATTTTCACTGCCAGATGCTAAGACCTTTTTAGAAGAACCAACACCAGTACTCCTCAAACTTTTCCATGAAATTTAAAAAGGAACACTGCCAAACTTATACTATGAATCCAATACTATACCAGACTAGCACAAAAGACAAGATTTATAGATCAATCTCCTTTATTTCCATGGATGTAAACATTCTCAATAAAATACTTGCAAACTGAATTTGGCAATACATTAAATATATCTTACATAGCAAGGTGCTGGTGGCTCACACCAGTAATTCTAGCTACTTGTGAGGCTCAGATCAGGAAGATTGTGGTTCAAGGCCAGCCCTGGCAAATAGTTCATGAGACCCCATTTCCAAACTAACCAGAGAAAAATGGATGGGAGGTGTGGCTCAAGTGTTAGAGCACCTGCTTTGCAAGAGCCAAGACCTGAATTCCCAGCCTCTGCCAAAAATATATATCATATACCATGATCAAGTTGGTATCATTCCAAGGATGCAAGGATGGTTCAACATATATAAATCAATAAATGTAATACAGTGCAGAAACAGAATCAAGCACAAAAATCACATGATTATCTCAACTGATATAGAAAAAGTCTTTGACAAATCTTTTCATGATAAAAGCTCTGAAGAACCTAAGAGTAAATAATAATAAAGGCTATAAATGACAAACATCATACTAAACTGGGAAAAGGGGTGTCCACTTTCCCTACTCATACCTAATACAGTAATAGAAGGCTAAGCTTATCCAGAGGAATAAGGCAAGAGAAAGAAATAAAAGGGTTTTAATTAGGGCAAGAAGAAGTTAAATAATCCCTATTTGCAGATGATATGATTCTATACTTAAAATGCCACAAAGACTCCAACATAAAACTCCTAGATCTAGTAAACACTTTCTGCAGTGTAGGAAGATTTGAAAATAACATATAAAAATCAGTAGCTTTTTGTATGCCAGCAGTGAACAGGCTCAGAATGAAAGCAGGAAAACAATCCTATTCATAATAGCCTCAAAAACACAAGGTATAAACTTATCCAAGGAAGTGAAAAACTTCTACAATGAAAACTATAAAACCTAGAAGAAAGATTGAAGAAGACACCAGAATATGAAAAGACCTCTTATGTTCTTGATTTGGCATAATTAATATTATGAAAATGGCAATAGTACCAAAAGCAATCTATACATTGAATGCAATCCCCATCAAAATCCAATGTTATTCTTCACAGAAATAGAAAAATTAATCCCAAAACTCATATAGAAACATAAAGTACCTCACATAGCAAACGTCATCCTGAGCAAAAAGAGCAACACTGGAAATACCACAATACAGACTTCAAATTATACTATACAGCCATAGTAGCAGAAAGCCCAAAAGTAAATTCATACAACAACAGCCAAAGACATACACTGGACAAAAGAGAACTGGGAAAACTGGCCATCTACATGCAGAAGCCTAAAACTAGAGCCCTATCTTTCACCCTGTTCAAAAAATCAATTCCAAATAGATCAAAGATTTTTTTTTGCATTTTTTTTCTTTTATTATTCATATGTGCATACAAGGCTTGGGTCATTTCTCCCCCCTGCCCCCACCCCCTCCCTTACCACCCACTCTGCCTCCTCCCTTTCCCCCCCCAACCCCCTCAATACCCAGCAGAAACTATTTTGCCCTTATTTCTAATTTTGTTGTAGAGAGAGTATAAGCAATAATAGGAAGGAACAAGGGTTTTTGCTGGTTGAGATAAGGATAGCTATACAGGGAGTTGACTCACATTAATTTCCTGTGCGTGTGTGTTACCTTCTAGGTTAATTCTTTTTGATCTCACCTTTTCTCTAGTTCCTGGTCCCCTTTTCCTATTGGCCTCAGTTGCTTTTAAGGTATCTGCTTTAGTTTCTCTGCATTAAGGGCAACAAATGCTAGCTAATTTTTTAGGTGTCTTACCTATCCTCACCCCTCCCTTGTGTGCTTTTGCTTTTCTCATGTGCTCAAAGTCCAATCTCCTTGTTGTGTTTGCCCTTGATCTAATGTCCACATATGAGGGAGAACATACGATTTTGGTCTTTTGGGCCAGGCTAACCTCACTCAGAATGATGTTCTCCAATTCCACCCATTTACCAGCGAATGATAACATTTCGTTCTTCTTCATGGCTGCATAAAATTCCATTGTGTATAGATACCACATTTTCTTAATCCATTCATCAGTGGTGGGGCATCTTGGCTGTTTCCATAACTTGGCTATTGTGAATAGTGCCGCAATAAACATGGGTGTGCAGGTGCCTCTGGAGTAACCTGTGTCACAGTCTTTTAGGTATATCCCCAAGAGTGGTATTGCTGGATTAAATGGTAGATCAATGTCTAGCTTTTTAAGTAGCCTCCAAATTTTTTTCCAGAGTGGTTGTACTAGTTTACATTTCCACCAACAGTGTAAGAGGGTTCCTTTTTCCCCACATCCTCGCCAACACCTGTTGGTGGTGTTGCTAATGATGGCTATTCTAACAGGGGTGAGGTGGAATCTTAGTGTGGTTTTAATTTGCATTTCCTTTATGGCTAGAGATGGTGAGCATTTTTTCATGTGTTTTTTGGCCATTTGAATTTCTTCTTTTGAGAAAGTTCTGTTTAGTTCACTTGCCCATTTCTTTATTGGTTCATTAGTTTTGGGAGAATTTAGTTTTTTAAGTTCCCTATATATTCTGGTTATCAGTCCTTTGTCTGATGTATAGCTGGCAAATATTTTCTCCCACTCTGTGGGTGTTCTTTTCAGTTTAGAGACCATTTCTTTTGATGAACAGAAGCTTTTTAGCTTTATGAGGTCCCATTTATCCATGCTATCTCTTAGTTGCTATGCTGCTGGGGTTTCGTTGAGAAAGTTCTTACCTATACCTACTAACTCCAGCATATTTCCTACTCTTTCCTGTTAGATCAAAGATCTTAATGTAAGATCTGAAACATTGAAACTACTTCAGGAAAAATAGGGAAAACTCTGGAGGATATAGTCATAATCAATTATTTTCTTAATAGGATTCCAATTGCCCAGGAAAAAAAGAGCAAGAATTGGCAAATGGAACTGTATCAAATTTAAAAGTTTCTGTACATCAAAAGAAACAGCTACCTAAATCAAGACTAAACCCACAGAATGTACAAAAATCTTCTCCAGCTATATTCAACAGGTAAGGGATTTGTGTACAGACTAAACAAAGAACTTAAAACACTAAACAGCAAAAGAACAAATAATCCAAATAAGAAATAGGCAAGTGAATAGGCAGTTCTCAGAAGGAGAAATACAAGTAGCTAATACATACATAAAGCAATGTTCAACACTTTAGCCATGAAGGGAATTCAAATCAAAACTATACTAAGATTCCATTTCACACCAGTGAGATTGGCACTCATCAAGAAAACAAAGAGGGAAATGCTGTTGAGGATGCAAGGAAAAGGAACCATCACACATTGTTTGTGGGAATGTACACTAGTGCAACCACTATGGAAATTGGTATGAAGGTATCTCAAAAAACTAAAAATGGATCTACCTTATGACCCTGCCATACCACTCTTAGGCATATATCCAAAGGACTATATGATAGTCCTGCACACCCATGTTTACTGCAGCTCTCTTCAGAATAACTGAGATATCCAATAACCAATGAATCAATAACGAAAACATGGCATACCATGGAATATTACTAAACCATAAAGAATAATTAAATTATGCCATTTGCAGGAAAATGGATGGAACTGGAGATCATCATGTTGATTGAGATATGCTTAACACAAAATGCCAAATAGTGAATTTTCTCACTTGTGGAACCTATACCTAAAATGATGATGATTACATAAATTTAAGTTGTGGTTTTATTTCTCTGCCAATGTTATCTCAAATATGATACCTTCTGATCTTAAATTTAGTCATTACAAATCTGAAAGTCCACTTGTGTGCTTTGTGGGAAAAAAAACTAAAACGTGATTTACAAATAGATTATGGAGCTATAATTCAAGTCATTCCAGCAGTCCCAAGCACCATTTTTTTAAAGAAAATGAGAATATAGAAATGAAATAACATTTAGATGATAGCACAGGAGTTGCTTTCTTGAAAATTAAGAGAAATGGTCACAGACCAATCAGACCAATTATCTAGCCATAACTTTGTATGTGAAAGCTGTGGTCTAATGAGAGAGATCAAGTTAAAACATTAAGCATTCATATCAATAATTTTAGATTCACAAAAACTTTTGTTCAGTAAAAAGGACATAAGTTCTGTGTAAAAATCATACAATGTAGAGACTCAAGAGAGACTGAACATGGCTGAACAAATCACAATGCTTTTTGTTGGGAAGGTGACACTTGCTAATTTGGATTTGGGCAGAGGTGGAGGACAAGAAAATACCTGCCTAAAGAGTAGCTTGCCAATAAAATAATACAGATATGATTAAAGCTTTTTTGTTATTTTTCCTCTACCCTATCCCTTTCTCCCTCCCTACCCTCTTCTCTCCTTCCCTCCCTTCTTCCCCCCCTCCCTCCCTCCTTCCTTCCTTCTTTTCTTCCTTCCTTCCTTCCTTCCTTCCTTCCTTCCTTCCTTCCTTCCTTCCTTCCTCCCTTCCTCCCTCCCTCCCTCCTTCCCTTCCTTTCTTCCTTCCTTTTTCTTACATGGCTAACCATTATCCTGAGCTCAGTATGTTTTTCTAGTGCTAAGTTTGCAACTAGTTTTGGGAGTACTTGGGTTTGAACTCAGGGCTTTGAGCCTGCTAAGCAGGTAGGCTTCTACTTGAGCCATGCTCTCTGTCTGAAAAACAGAAACTTCTACCAAATAGTTTCTCCTTGTCCACTTTAAGGAATTATAACTTTCCTTTTGCAGTTTTTTCTTCTAGCAGCTTATTTTTCTTACACACTGAGGCCTGAGGCCAAATAGAAATCAGCTTTCTCTTAGTACCAACTATGCTTTGGACAAGTAAAACATAAAACATACAAGGTAAGGTCAACATCTGCTATAGTTTGGATCTTGACTCTCCTCAAAGGTTTGTGTGTCAGCATGTAGTGCTATTATGAGGGGTGGAATATTTAGTAGGTGTGCCCAATTGAAGTAAGTGAAGTTGTTTGAGGCCTTGAAGGAGATGTTGGTACCTTGATTCTTTTCTTTTACTTCCCAGTCACCATGAAGTGAACAATCTTTGTCTACCACTTATTCCTTGTATTATATTTGGTGCCACCACAGGCCAAAGCAACAGGGCCAAGCAACCATGGACTGAAACCTCTGAAACTGTGAGTCAATATAAACCATTTCTCCTCTTAACTTGATCACCTCAGGTATGTATTATAATGATGGGCAGCTGACTGATACACTATCCACACCATATTACCACAGATCTTTAGAGTAGTGACTCATTTGGCTAACATGGAAAGAATTGGCAAAAAATATGGAACATTTTCCCCAGTGTTGTCAGAACACAGCTGGCTTTTATACAAGTGTTTACTCCATTCCCCAAATCTTACATGTTCCTTTTGTGGAATAAAAATAGAACCTACATATATAGAATATATACATATATATATTCTACTCAACATATCACAGTTTTACCATCCACAAGAATGAACTTTGTGATTCAGGAAGTCTATGAGTGTTTTCACTCTAGAATAAAAAAAAGATGCTCATGCTAGGCCTTTGGTTTGGGAAATGTTTAATCTTAATTACATCACTAAGTGTGGACTGATTGATGATTGTGCATTCTACTGCCAGCTTTCGTAGTGCCCAATATGGAAAGTTTAATTCCCTTTTACTCATTCTTAATTGGACTGTTTGGCCCTTTTACAGTTTATTATTCCTAGGATCTTTCTTCACAATTAAGAGGTACATTGACTTTCTTGAGGAAATACTGTGTTTGAGTATCCTGAAGGTGAAACTAACATTTATTACCCATTTCCCCATGGCAACAATCTCTTTAATAAATTGCAAATCACAAATGAGTTGAGTCTCAGCATTTCTTTACATCTTGTTATTTTCATCTCCTCTTCCATTAAATTTGAGAAACTTTTGCATATCTTCTTGCCTGGTTCAAATCTCATAGATGCATTGTCAAGGGATATAATTTTAACACCTTAAATTTTGTAATTGTTGATATTTATGAGTTTTCACACAAATATGCAATTATCCCCAAATATATCACATTAATACGCCATTGCTATATGATGAATAATAGTTACTGTATCCTCATAACCTGTAAATTAATAAAAGCTGTTATGTTGTATCTTTAAAAATACATATTTGGTCAAATTGATATCTTAACACTACCTCTAAAATTTCATATGTGCTATTCCACCTCTTTAGGTGTAAATTTGACATTGCTAATCCATGTAAAATCCCTATATTCTTAGGAAGGCACACATATTTATTCATCCATGTACAGTAACTCCTCAGTATCCACAGGAAATTGATTTTAACACTACATTAAATGGTGCAGTATTTGCACAGAATCCAAATTCATGCTTCTTCTCTAGATTACTTACAATACCTAAGATAATGTAGATGTTACACAAATAGTTGTACCACATTGGGTATGCAATCATGGTAAGATAAAAATATGTACATGTTCACTTTAGATGAAATTATTTAAACACTTTTTGATATGCTGTTCTTTGAATCCATAGATGTGAAATGTACAGACATTTCAGACAAGTACAGTATTTTTTCACTAGAATCCAGACATTAAATGCAATGTAAAGCTAATACAAGATATAGTGATTTATCACAGGGATTTTAATTTTCTCAATGATACATAAAAATACCGGCTTAATTCCTGGTGGTGCAAAGTAGCATGTGAGCCAATGCCTAGTGGAGTGAGGTCCTGTTGTTTAATATGTGAAATATTAGTGAGCTGGAGTGGTCAGGGAAATCTTCTATGAAGTATCTGAAAGGAGAGCTCTCTTGGCCTAGCTAGTGTGTGGATATGTAGAAGCCAAGTGGAACTGAGGATTATATGGTAGTTCTCTATTACCCACACAAGGGAAATGTTCCAGACCCTAGGGAAAACCTAAAACTGTGTACAGCACCAAAGCCTGTGGCTTTGTACATACATATGTAATATGTGTATATCAATATATAATGCCTTTATATATATATTTAATAAATCCTTTTTATATACATATATTTCATAAAGCTTACTTATAAATTAAGCACAAAAATTAACAATAACATAATAAATTAGCAATTAGGGAAATATACTGTAAAAGGTATGTGAATGTGATCTTCTCTCAAAATATCTAACTGCCCTTTCACCTATTCATTTAAAGGAAGCACTTTATGGCTTCTCTTTGGCATTTCTAAATTGTTAGCAGCTCTACTCTTGAGCATTGGGCTCAAAACTAAGTAAAATAACATCAAAATTACTCATTTAACTAAGTATAATTAACATAATTATAATCAGCTTAATATTAACAAGACACATTTATTACTTCACAAAACTGAATCTCCATGCAACATATTTTTTTCCTTCTTTTAGACATTTTGTTTTCCTAACTTATGAAATGCTTATTTGTATATCTGCCACATTATATATTGGGCATCATTAAGCAGGTAGTATAACTTAATTATACTCGTAACTTAGAATCACATGATTTTCTTCTATGCACATGACAAAAAATCGTCAATAATTTCTGCACATCAAGTGCAACACTGTAAAGGAGTTTTGCTGGTACATATCTGAGTTATCCTATCATAGAAACATCGTCTAATTCCTGTTTTTGTTCCAGACCATTGTAGGCTGCTTCAGACCAACTTGATTCCTCATGATAAAAGGATAATAGCATGTTTCAAGATCAATTTGAGATTTATATGAAGAAATGTTCATATCATGTCTAGTCCTTTGCCTGGAGTTTAGTAAGAAACAAGAATCCCTACTTGATGTGAGTCACCCTTTGATGCTCAGGATGCTGAAGGCTAATGACTTAGAAAAGCTCTGCTTTCATGCAAGGAATTCTCTTGAGGGAAAATCAGCTATAAACTTTAGGCAAGCACTGTCATTTCAGATGGTGATAAAAAGCTCTGAAATAAATCAGATATGGAAGAAGTTGTCTGGTAAGTAAGGGATACTAATTTCTTTCTGACTCTCATGCATGCAATGTGGATAATTAACCCATGAGGAAAAATGAAGATGGTAATGAGAATATACTTGTCAACTGAGGTATACAAGAGTGAAAAAATAGTACAATTAAATATGGTTAAAAACAGATGCTCTACCAGTTGAACCATGCCTACTTAATAGTTTCTTTTTTCCACTTTAGGAATTTATAACTGTCCTTTATCAATTTTGTTTTTTAACAGCTTCTTTTTCTTTCCAGGGAACAATTTCATTCTTTGAAAGGACTAAACCAAATTATAATATTGACATTGTGACTCGAGGGCAAAAAAGAAATGAGCTTCCTGTTAATATCAGTATTCTTTGAACAAGTAAAACATCAAACAAAAGTAGAAAATTGGGTTACCGTCTCTTAGAATTTGATTCTTGACATCCACCAAAAGGCCATGTGCTAAAGGCTTGGGGTCAGCTTGTGGTTCTATTGGAAGGGAGTAGAACATTTAGTAGGTGTGCCTTGTGGAAAGAAGTGAGATCATTTGAGGCTTTGGGGGGGATATTGGTACCCTGGCACCTTTCTGTCTCTCCTTTTGCTTCCCAGTCACCAAGAAGTAAAAAGGCTCCCTCTACTGCTTATTCTTTCTATGGTATACTGTGCCATCACAGGCCCAAAACAACAGGGACAAGCAGGCATGGATCTTTAATAAAGCTTAATTTATAATTAGACACAATGAAAATTTAACAATAACATAATAAATACCATAATAAAATAACAAAAGTCATGTGAATATGATCTCTTTCTCTTAAACTATCTAATTGTCCTTTTACCTATTCATTTAGAGGAACTACTTTATGACTTCTCTGGTATTTCTGAATGGTCAGCATCACTACTCTTGAGCATCAGAGCCAATGTTAAGTAAAATGAGGGCCAACTGAATACAGGCACTGTGATATACTGCTGTAGAGACAGTTGGTCTGATAATACAAGGGCTACAAAGTTACTAAAGGGTGGCTAACATAAATAGTGTGATAGACTGGACAAAGAGATGATTCATGCAGGACAGTGCATGATTTTATTGTAGCCCGAATTTGTGCAATTTAAAATGTATTGTTTATTTATGGAATTTTCCACATTATATTTTTCAGACCACAGTTGACTATGGATAGTTGAAATCACAAAGAGAAATGACAATAAAGGGGAGAATATCACAGTTGAAAAACATATGTATGTCTTGTTTAAGAAATAGCAAAGTGTCTGACTTGAGTCAATGATCTGCATGGGAATACATAAAAGACAAGTCAGATTATAAGAGTGGGTTACACTCTTTATAAAGAGGCTCTTTAAAGGGATATTCTCAAAAAAAGAAATCCATTGAGAGTTGCAAAATGGGCAAGCAAAATGGTAAAATCTGTGTTTTAAGATAATAAATTTAGAGGATCACTTATTAATATATGCTTCCAGGAACATTACTAGAGTTTTACCAAAGGGATTCTATAGCCAAGTAAATGTAGAAAACAGTGGATTTCTTTACTATAGTTTTTTTGCTAAGATTTCCATTCCTAGAAATGGTTCCCTAGCCAAATTCAACAGTGCCATATTTTCCTTCTCAAGAGTCAAAATCCCCATGAATATATCTGTTGAGGAAGGTGGGGGTGTAAAATTGGTGGTGACACTTATATGGGCCTCATCCAGGTTTTTATTTTTTTATTGTTGTAGTACTGGGGTGCATTGTGACATTTCCAAAAGTTCTTACAATATATCATGGTTGAATTCACCCTCTCCATCATTCTCCTTTATTTCCCCTCCTGAGATTTCCATTTTCTATATAATCCTGAGGAACTTTCTGTGGGGTTGTTGCTAAGACATCTCTTTCAAATCCAGTAATTTTTTTTTTTTTTGCTATTTCCATTACCACTCTTTAATGAATAGAAACAATTTTGCTGATCTGTATTTTGAGGTACAAGAAGCAGCCAGAATGTACAGGGCTCCATTTGTGTTGCACATCTCATCTTCCTATTTATTTTGTGAGGACTCTTTGCTTCCATTTGGATTTTGTCTAAGAAATAGGATACATGCTCGATAAGTCTAGTGACTTCATGCTTTTACCATGAAATTTTCTCCTAAATTTTATTCTGTGACTAGATTTGTTTCTGAGGAGGGTAATTTTAAAAAAATATTAAGCAACCATCAGCTTATTTCTCTTCATATTTCTACTGTTCCCTGAAATAATGCCTACCTGTCCTAATAATGGGTGGAGACATGGAGTACTTATGAAAAAACTGCTATTATTTGAAAGATAATAGCCATTCATAATAATAAATGCACTCTTGGCTTATAATTCTGTAGTTTTTCTTGCTCCCTCTTGGAGTTTCTTCCAAAAGGGGACTTTTGGCATGGCCATAGAATTCTAGACATTGACTGAGACATTAATAAACAAAAAATGAATAGAAGCTTGAAAAGAATTTGCCTGCTCATTGCTGGAAACTCTTCCTCCACCATATGGAGAAGGCTAGACTTACTTGGTGGAAACCAAACAAAAGCAATATTAAATGATAGACATGTAAGTCAGCCCCAGTTGTGCTACCAGTAGACTGTGAATG
The DNA here is from genome assembly GCF_047511655.1 of Castor canadensis. NCBI lineage: Eukaryota > Metazoa > Chordata > Mammalia > Rodentia > Castoridae > Castor > Castor canadensis. The sequence goes on from NC_133394.1 coordinate 60,750,244, forward strand.
ACAAAGATGAATGCAGAGGAACTGACCAGTTTGTCTGTCAACCAAATGCTAACATGAGCATTTGAAATAACATGGTTGACTGAGACACCAAATTATGAAGTAATATTTATTGCATCAATAAAGGATATATGCACTATAACACAGAAATGGAATATAATTTATGGCAGGAATGGGAAGATAGAAGAGACATACTGTGAGAAGGTTTTCTCAAATATGAATTGATTCAAGGAAGAAAAGGACAGATCAAATGAGATGAGCTGGGACTTGAAAGGTGTCATTCAGTGTTCAGCTGAAGCAAGCCTAAAAGCATCATTTCAGTTTAAAGTGTCTTATGTGGCTTAATTTCTCAAAAACTTCACATATTTCCAAGGACAGACCCTAAGGATTTAATACATATTTGGCAAAAATGCTACAAGCATCTTAGAAAAATAAGTTTATGGACTGCTATAGGAAATGAAGGAATGGGAAAAGCCAAATGAAATTATGGAGATTGCAAAATACAGCAAGTTAGAACATAGTAGGCCCATGGAAAAGGGGCCAAGGCATCATCTTGAAGTTGTACCTTTTTTTGGCAGCACTGGGGTTTGAACTCTGGGCCTCAAGCTTGCTAGGCAGGCACTCTTATCACTTGAGACACTCCACCAGCCCCTTTTGATTTTTTTTTTTTTGAGATAGGGTCTATTGAACTATTTGTCAGGGCTGGCTTGGAACCTTGATTCTCCTGATCTCTACCTCCTGAGTAGCTATGATTACAAGGATTCCAAGGCTGTTGCCTGACCAGTTGTGCCTTTTGTAGAACACTATGACTCTTACTGGCTTGGATTCAAGATATTGTTCCAAATTTGCAGTCTCAGGAAAAACAAAAATGTTGTGCTGGCCTACATTTTTAGAATTCAGAATCATCTAAACTTACTGAAGATTTCCTGAAAGCAATGAGGTAAATGAGATGAAAACAAGAAAAGGAAAAAAGAGACTCCTGATACATAGGCTCAGGTTCTGAATCCAAGCTCCACTCTGTGAGCCAATATATAGGGACTTAGGTCTAATTAGCTAGTTTTGCATAATATGAACTCTAATTTCAAGGATACTTCCATTACCCTCATTAACTTTTTACAAATTTATTTTGCACCCATTTCCTTATTTAATCCATAAGACAATCCTATGATTTTGATGTTATTTTATCCATATTTAATTTTAGAGATGAAAAGATCAAGGCTGAGAGAGTAACTGGTCAATGAAAACACAGCTGATAAATGGTCTCATAGTCTTTGTCCCCTGGAATGGTGCTTAATGTTAAATCCAGGGTTTTGGTTGTTTTTTTTTTAATGATACTGATAATTTTCAAACAGTTTTAAAGAGCATGGAGTTTTGTATTATCTCAGGGACCACAGAGAAGAAATAGGGAATAGAAATAGAGCAGGCAGCATTCGGGGCCCATCACTCCATTTCTTCCAGATCACATCTATTATACAAATTTAAAGACTCCACTTAAAGTATTGTTTGGAGCAGTTCCCAGACACCATGTCATAATGTGATGTCTATTCTGCTTTTCAGATTATACTAGCAAGTTTTTAAAAAAAGGGACACCTCCTCATGCGTTTGGTCTCATGACACAGCAAACCTTCCCCTGAACTGTGAGGCAGCCTCACAGGAGAGGAGCAGATAAAGTCGTGGACCTTGAATCATTACACTTGGGCGGTGTACTGGGTTCCAGGACAGCCACTGTCTAAATTACTCACACGAACCCTGGCAGACTTCTTATTTATTCCTCAGCAGAGATCATTAAATCATTTGGGGTACCCGAGGGCTTCTTGCTGTTATCACTTGCCTTCCTGTGGCAAGTGACTGGTGGGAGGGGTCCCACAGGCTTACGGGTGGAGCTTTAGCTGAGGTGAAGTAGTGGGCCTTTGGAGCGTGGACTTGGTGTGCTTTTAAGGGCACAGGCCAGTGGAGTGGCAATCCTGCATGTCTGTGGATCCCTGGCTTGACAGGCTTGGGGGGGCGTGGTCAAGCAGAATGGAGATAGTGTGTGCGTGTGTGTGGGTCTCCACCTTGGCAGGCCTTAGGAGCACAGGCTTGTGGAGTGAATATTTTGCAGGGCTGTGCAGGCTTTGGGGTGCTGGCCCAGCAGAATGGAGATCGTGTGTGTTTGTATCTCAGGTGTGGCATGCCTGAGGGCATGTCCCAGCAGAGTGGAGATCTTGCAGGGCTCTGCAGGCCTTGGGGGCATGGCCAGCAAAGCAGAGATCTTGCAGGGCTGTGGGGGCCACAGCCCAGCAAAACGGAGCTCCTGTAGGGTTGTGCAGGCCTTAGGGTTGTGGCCTAGTGGAATGGAGATCATGCGTGTTTGTATCTCTGGCACAGCAGGCCTTGGGGTGTGGCCCAGCAGAGCAGAGATAATGCAGGGCTGTGCAAGCCTGGGGGGAGGGACATGGCCTGGTGGCAATTGTAAATGTCTGTGGATACCCAGCCTTAAGGTCTCATACCATGGAAATTCTGCATGGGTGGGAATTTGGGGTAGCACAGCCCTGGCAGGGCAAAGGAGCAGGGCTGGAGGATTGGAGATCCCACAGAGTGTGGAGCAATGAGTGGGTGGGCCTATAGGGTGGGGCTTAGCATGCAGTGCTGCTATTCTTTTAGTATATGGTGGTGTGGAGAAGCCTTCCACGAGCTAGGGGCTCAGAGTGCTGTTGTTTCAGCTCTCCCTGGTGCTTTACCTCAATCAAGTGTGTCTCCACAGCTTCTTATCAAAGTCCCTGGATCACAGAGGTCAGAAGGACTCTGGCTGTGTTCTGTTCACCATCTTGGATCCTCTCCCCCAAACATTTCTACTGTGAAAAAAAATTGTGAAGCCTTAATTTTTTGTGCATATATGAGATGAATTTATTCTATCAGTTTGCAAGACTCACTAGTCTCAATAAATAAACCAATAATCCTCTTAATAGAATGTAGTTTCAAAAGTACATCCAGAAACTATAATGAGTGTAATCTAGAAATTGTTCACTCATAATAATAAACAGTATATTTATTGTAAGAAAAATGTTCACTCATTCTAGTACTTCTTGAGCTGCTCCTTCGTATCTGGTATGGTTAGAGGCCTTGGAATGGACAAAGTTCCAGTATTTTTATCCCTGAAATATGCTGTGTGCACAATACATACCCATGATGATTATGGTTATTCCCTGTACTTCCATGGAGTTGTCTCAGTAGTTGGAGAGAAAAGAGTCCAGATGTGACTAGCTCTGGGAAAATTCTGGAACACATTTACCTGATGTACCCTGAATTTATTGCATTCAGTGTGTGTCTGTCTCCTCTCTGGATTCCTGGGCCCAGTGTGACAGAGTTCATTGGTGGGGTTTAGTGGTGAAGCCAAAATATGAGTCAAGCAAAACAAGCCAAGGGTGTTGGGTGTTTGGTTGCTACACTTATCAATAGATAAACTGTATATGCAATATTGTCCTGATCACATATTTGATCCTGGGTTATGCTAATCTAAATCTTCTATTAGCTGACATGGTATTATCAAGATGAAGCCTGGGAAATTTGAAGATGGGTAACTCTATGTCTTGCTATTAAATCAATTTCACATGTGTACCTCAGAGAGAACAACATCCAGATTTTTAATTGTATGCCCCTTCCATACAACTATGGTCCCAGGATTGTAATGGCCAACTACAAGACACTGAATTGTCAACTGTAAACCATTACTGAACTCTAGCAAACATCCATGGAACACAAGGAAAGACCAAGTGTAACTGAGCTTCTAAAATAATTTGAACGATCTGTTTGCAGTCATTGCCATATTAGTAAAACTTTTAGAGCTATTAAGAAGAACAAGATGGATTGATTAAATTCTTCCTCAGTTCTAACATTTCCTTCTAAAATGCACAGAGACTGTTATGATTTATCTGTATCACTTCAAAACTCATCTACTTTTTATATAGTTCAACTGAATTTTCAAAATTCCAAGCCACATTTGGCTGCTGCACCCAGGACAAAAGTCAGATTCATCAGATGAAATTGTGGTACAAAGCAGATGCTGTGTAATTACAGATATTTTGATGGTTCAAGCATAAAAATTACAAACAAAGGGACACAAAGGTGGTAAAGGTGTGATAAAGCACAGATGCTAGAGACATTAACCACAACTTTTAAGGTATAGGTATTAGGGGATGGCAGAGAAATAGAGAAGATGTGGATGGAGTTGTTGGTGGCCCCTTTGAGCACTTTTTGATTCAGTATAAGGACAATATTTGCTTATGATGGTAAATTTCTATAACTATTTTCCAAAAATCCTTTTGGCAACTTTGCCTTCTTTCAGAAGGCAGTAAGGACACCACATGCAGGGTGCTTGTTTGGTAAACACTCAGTAGTATGTGCGTTCACTTTGTAATAATTTTTACTTTATTAATCCTTACTTATTTTAATGACAAAATAAATAGCATTAATAATGATATTATCATTTTGCATGAATTGCTAAGTTGAGAAGATGGAGAGGGTAGTGTGTGATGACAAAGATAACCATATCTAACATATGAGGTTTTGTAACAACCAGAATAACTTCCTTAATTTTGGGTTTTGTGATGCATCTTTCAGTTTTCTAGATCCCTAAGTTTTTATGACTCTTATTGTTCTTGGGTAATCATTATAAGGTAAATGAATCATAGAGCTACAGAGTTATGTTGTACTATTTGGATGATGTTGTCACCTTCCCTACAACAAAGACACACTCCAAGTCCACTTTGATTCCAGAATTTAGGTTCTCCTTGAGGGCTCTGCATGACTATATATTACCTGGCTTTTGGAAGATATCTTGTGATTGGTACTTTTTGATTGATAAAGAAAATCATATCCTGTGTGGAAGGAAAGGAAATGGCATGGCATTTCTTGGCAAACAGCCCAGAGCATCAGCTCAACCAATAGTGGAAATCATGCCATACTCATTTCCTATTTGGTTTTTCTCCTTTAAGTGACTACATTCCCATTCCTACACTTCCTGTATTTCATAGGGTCTTTTCAATCTCAAAACTTATCACCTCCTTGAAGCCTACTCCCATAAAGCCTAGTCTAATTATATTTCTTTCTCAACAGACTGTTTATTTTTGTTTTTCTTCATATCCTCTGCTTGCAGTGTAGAAAGATCATGTCAGAGTCAGGTAACACAAGAGGCATATAATTTATTTAACTACAGATTTGGTGTGTGAGCTGGGGCATAGTACCCAACCTTACAGAGGCTTTCTTTCTTTCCTCTCTGAAGTGTAGACTTTGGAATTCATATCTACCTCCTAAATGTGCTGTGAAAGGTGCAAGACCCAGCAGAGTCTCTATTACGTGCTTGACATGATAAACTCACATACATCTACTGTAAAACTCCCTACATCCAGTAAATTGTTTGAAGAGCTACTGGACATTCTATAAATGTTGCTAACACCAATTTAATACAGTAATTTGAAATCACACGGACCAAAATCTGTGACTTTCACTTGATTCAATGAATTAAGTATTAATATATGGCAGAGTATGAATTTTATACTTAAATACTTGAAATGAAAAAATCATGTCAGATATTTTGAATTTGAAGACTGAAGTGGTACTTAAAGGAGACCTGAGACTAGTGTGGATTTCAACAAACAAGCTAGAATAAAATGTGAGTGAATGTAGACTCAGAGGTTCAAACCCATGGAGCTCACTGGATTGACCCACCAAGTACATGTGGGTTTTTGTTGGATCCATGAGACTAGATGCAAGTGTACTCTTTTGTTGCACTTCACTTACAAAATTCTGCAATTCCTCAGTCAAATTTTTGTTCTATGAAGTAATATGCACAAAGCTTCTCAGCTAAAGTTAAGAACTGCCTAATTATTTCTCCATTCAGAATTGAGCTCAGTGAAAACACTTGTCACCTCAGCCCAGTTTTCTCTATTCTGGAGGCCTACAGAGACCAAAATGAGACCTACCAGAATTAGAATGGGAAGATTACTACTCTCATAAACATTGAGTGGGAAGTTACAAAGAGCTGTCTATCTTTTGGGGCTGTGGGGCCATACACAGGTTGTCTTGGTCGGAGGCAGGGCTCTGCCTAAACATTTAATTTGTGAAAGAACATCTTTTGACTGTTAATTGCTCTGAATCTAAAGAAGTAAGATTATGTAGTATTTTAATTTACTTTCCTTTGTTCCTACTAATTCTCTTTTGTACTATGCTTGGTGGAACACATAGTAGAAAAACTAATTTGTTTGCAGTGTAAATGTCCTACTTTCAGAAATTGGTTGATTACCTGATAGAGGTAATATAGTCCATTTTCTCCAAACCTGTAAACTAGTAGTTTAAACTAGCAGCCTTATCAAAATTCGTTCAAATATTCTCATGGGAATGCTCCCTACACAGTGCTGTGTGGCCTAAGCATTCCATTATGAGACCCTTTATACCTAGTTGGACAAATTTCTGGAGTGTTAGTGTGATCCATGAATTCAAGTGTCATATCCCATTTTGAAAGCAAATGCTATTAGGTATTCAGATTAAGCCGAGTTTTATAATCATCTACTCATGGCAAGTCTCCTATGTTGACTTTCTGAATGTGCAAACATGGTCAACTCTCTCTACTTTAGGGCATCTGCTTTTCATGACATAGCTCACCTGAGCCAGTTCTTAGTCAGCCTCTGGTGACTTCACGCTGTAGAGTATGTTCAAAGCTGAGTTCAAAGTTTCTCTAGCTTAGTCAGGCACTGGTGGCTCATGTCTGTAATCATAGTTAATCAGAAGACAGAGATCAGGTGGATCATGGTTTGATGCCAGCTGAGCAAATAGTTTGTGGGACCCTACTTTGAAAATCCCCAATGCAAAAAAAGGCTGGTGGAGTGGCTCAAGTGGCAGAGTGCCTGCTTAGCAAGCTTGGTGTAATGAGTTCAAACACAGTACCACCAAATAAAATAAAAAATATAAACGAAGTAAAATTTTTACAGCTCAGCTATGGACATTTTGCAAGCATGCACCTTCATATTTTATTAAATACATTACATATACCAAATAATTAAAAAGATAACAGGGAAGCCAAGTTGTAGAAGATGACTCACATTTCAGAAATTCCCTTACATACCTGCTCACTTGACTATTCTGAGATTCTTCATGAAACCAAACTTGGGGACAATGCTTCTGGGATAACATCAGTGAGTCCACCATGGATCCTAGGCTCTGCCACTTAGCTGGACAAGTTACTGAGAACTGTTTGAACTTCATCTGTTCAGTTTAATATGAACAATGCTACCTACACTTCATGACTAATGTAATACTCAGTGAAGGCATGGTTCATAGCAGTGTTGATAAAAATAAATTTATTCCTCACTCATACAGAATAAAGCAGCCTTGACATCAGTCTCCTCCCCACAAACCAGGCCTCAGAACTATTCTCCATGTGAATTAGCCACCTTCTGAAGGTATGCAGTCCTGAGGCAATGCAACCTCTCTACCTGTTGCTCACACTCTCACCAATTCAAATGTTGAGAAAGAAGAAAGCACACACCTTTGTAAATCCTCTATGTCAATATATGCAAATGCATGTAAATGTACAGGTTGAATTGGTGTATGCAACCTGGTTTCCATGATTTTATAATTTCTAAGAGTACCCAATGTATTCTTTTAGTAGTTTTAACAAGAAAATGATAGTAAGAATGCTTTGTACCCTGAAACAAAGCTATACATGCAGCTACCTATGAGGGAAGACTGAGAGTCAAGTAACTATCAAGTTTAGTACTTTCTCACAAATATTTTCAGACTTAGGGATTTTGTGGTGTATGTTATTTGATGTATAGGTTCATGTTGTCTCTGTGACCAATGAAAGTGTATGTTGTTCCCTTGAAAAATATGACGTGATGAAACAACCATATGGCATAGAAACCCAGGCTTTCTTAAACAGGCCAGGAAAGATGTATGCTAGTGGTTTCTTCATGCTTGAATTAGGATATTAATAACAAAATATGAAAATTGCAAACTTTATTCTTAGAGAATAAAAATAATAAGCAGAAGCTTGGTTCTTATCAAGTACTTCAAGTAAATACTTGTATATAATAGAGAAAAAAATATAATTGGGAGGATACTAGAATGGCGTGGAAAAGTGATAGAGGATGATTTAAAAATCCAAGGCTGTGAACATTCAATCCAGGTTTAGTCTAGACTTAAGTCTAAGGCAAATGTAGAAAGTAAGCTTGCCATGGGGTAGTGTTAGAACTGAATTCAGGTTACAACCTCAAGGTGTTTTATCCCAAGGATAGATTCCATTTTATACCATCACCCTTTACTCAAGGCCTTCTGATCCAAATGTGTTGAAGTCATGCTGTCATTTGATCATTTCCTTCTTTGGCTCCAAATCCTGGGAGAAACCCATGGATGGGAAGATACTCCTGTGCCTCCAGAAAGCATCCTCTTATGAGCCATACAGATAAGTTCACACATAACTATGTATCTAAAATACTCTGGACAGACAGAGAAGAGAAATCCTATCTCCCTAGATGTGTGAAAAATCCTCATAAAATTGAGCCAAGTCTTACATTCAGGCCACAGAAGTCACTCCAAGCCTGATTCTGGGTGAGTTTTGTGTTCTTGTCTCCACTGCCCCCCCCACAACCTGTAGGAAGCTCTGTGTTATAAGTTCTTTGTCAGCAATGCAGGTGTGAGGTAAGAGATAGCACCTGAAGAAAAGGAAGGGACTCACTGTTCCCTTGCTGTCCTTTAGTTGGGTGTCTTTACCTCTTGGAGGTCTAGGGATAATTACTCCAGGATGGACTCCTGAAGGGTGAGAGGTTAACATCCTTGGTCCCTGTGGCATAGACACAATAGATCCATGGTGGCTCATTTTAATTCCATAAGGATATTCATGCCCTATACAGAGAAAATTAGAAATATACATTCAGGCTGATGATGATGGGATGAGCAGACCTACCTTGCTATGAACATGTACACACATTTGGTAAACATGGTTCTCCCGGGGCCTCTGAAATAAAGTAGGCTGTGTCTATTGAGTGAGCATCATGAGTACTTACAAGGAGAATCTGCTGAAAATAGGTGCTCAAGCATGGGAGTTTAAATAATAAACAGAAAAAAACTTAGAGATGTTGTTTTGCTTGGAATGCATAGATCCAATAGTGCATTTGTAATAGTGAATTTGGCTTTGTTTCCATCTAAGACTATGTAAGTTTACATTTTATGCCTTGACATCAACGAAACTTTTATATCTTAGGTAAATTACTTGACCTTTCTGTCCTTACACTGATCATTTTAAACACTTCTCCCTATTGCAGAGAATTATAAGATGGATGGAAATATATTGATGTTAATATTTGTTATAATATTAATATAAATACTTGTGATAACATTAAATATGTTAATACTTGTTGATATTCATTAGGAATTAGACTATACATATCAAGAATTGCTAAGATTAGTACTTTTGCATACATGATATAACTTTAGACAAGACAGATTTTGCTTTCCTTTGTTGGTTCTCAAGTTTTAAGGCTACTTATGAGCAGTGTACTGGTTTTCCTCATGCTTCCCTCACACTGCTGTCCTCCCAGTGGTTTCTTACAGACAGTCAACAAAAGGAAGGCCACAAAATATTACAAATCAGAAAAAATCCACAAAAAACACTGAAAGCTGGGAAACCACATCCACAGACATCAGGAGCTGCATAACAAGTGTTTTGTTTTGCTCTTTCAAGCTTTAGATTACTTCTTTTCCAAACAATTCTCAAAGATACTGTGCTGTGAAATGAATTTCTTTATCTAGAAAGAGTGAAAATGCTCCTTTCCATCCATTCCTCATTTTTCACTGATGTAACTTGATGAACAAGAGTGCTTTTGCTTTCTACCTGGTACAGATACAATGTCAATGGTGCATTCAGAGCAACTTTCTACTTTTAGGGTGAAAGAAACTCTTCTGGATTCAATACAATAAAACAAAGGCATCAGGATGACCAAGAGCTGATTCACACTTGAGAACTGAGACTATGTTAAAATGAAGGATTCAGGAAGTTGAAAAGGGTTCAACATGAATATTAGGCCCTTAGAGTCCTTAGAGCCAGCCATATGCAAAGACATTCCAAGCCTTAAAGGTTGATTCATTTTATTAAAATAAATATATTTGTGGTACTTGTTGACTCCCCCAACACACTTATTTAATTACTGATTGAATTTTACAGTAATGTTGATATTATACAGAGGAAAAAATTCTCTATAATTTCCAGCAGGAATCATCTCTATCACTTCACACCACAGGGTCTGCTACAGGTCCTAACCAGTTCTATATTGAAATGGTTTTGATTTTGTAAACACTTTCAGCAGACTTTATAAATTGATAATGTTTTCTTCTTAGCTAAACTGTTCTAGTAACTTTTTTAGAAGAGGAATAATCTATTTATCAGTAACTTTGATAACAAATGCTAAAAACTGCAATGAATAAATGGCAAAGGATAGGTTGACCAGTCAAGGAAGACTTGGGGGGTCAGAATGTGATCATCTCGTTTTTGTGCTGACAGAATTCTGGGGATATAATAGGTGTTAATTAAATATTTGTACATAGATTCACATCCATGGTTCAATATTAGTGGATCATTAAAAATAGAAGGCTCCATAGTCTTTAGAATGTGGAATAAAGAATTTCATAAGAACATTTACAATAAATGGGGAAAATAAATTTCTAATTTGTACTTTACTTCATGACAAAAATAGCTTTTCTTCAAGAAAGCTATGTTTCTCAAGTGAAAAAACAAGAGGAAAGCATCACACTTTTCTTCTCAACCCTTCTTAAATGTACAAATGAACATTGCAGGATATTTTTACTTTTAGACACATTAAAGGATAAAATAATCAATTCTTTGAGACTTACCTGAGGTACAATCCTGAACCCAACCAATCACATTTCAGATTTTCCCTGACATTTACCAATAGTGTGAATGGGGTTTCTTCCTTGACAGAATTGAAACATAGTTTGTAATGTCTCAGAGCCCTGGGAGACAAAAAAAAATAAAAGACTAATCAACACAAACACAGTCTTTCACATCAGATTTTTGAAGGACATATCTCCGTAACATTTCTGTGTTCTCTAAAAAGGAAAGGAATTGGGATCAGTATAAATGTTGTTCTATTCATGATGTGGCCATGGTTTTAAGTCAACTGTGTTGATTTTGGTAACTCCTGTCTCCAAGTCTCCAGTACATGACCCCAGATTCTTCCCTTACAGTGTTTGAAGGACCATAATACAAGCTTTCTGAGAGACCCAGGAAATAAGAAGTCACATTCATTCCCCTTCAATAAGTAATAAAATATAATCCCCAGAATCCTGATGTCTACTGTCTCCAGAGTCAGTATAGAATGTTGGGATCTAATTTTACATATCCCACTCCAGATTGTTGCTCACACACCATGACTATACCTAAGCAAACTTAGAAGGCACTGTAAGTTCAGAAAGCCTGAGCAAAATGAGGCAGAGACCCAAGAGGCCTTCAGATGGTGAAGAAAGCCAACTGCAGGCTTTAAGTCAGAGGATTCTTAGTCTGTGGTGAGAATGGATAAAGACTTGAACCTGGAAAGTAGACAAGATGTAGAAAACAAAAATCCTCAGCAAAATTATTGCCTAATAATACTAGAGATTCTACTTAAAGTAAAGAAATCTAAATTACACAGATAATGTTGTGTTATTTTAGGATCTTAAAGGAGGGTCTAAAGCAAAAAGCTATATTAAATGGTGTTATTGGTGATAGTTACTGTGATTACCTTTGATTCCTGGATAGAAATCATGGCCTTGTCCATAGAAACTTAGTGTCTCAGGTATAGAGGTTAAAACACACACACACACAGACACACACACACACACACACACACACATACATAGAAACACCCCCCACACACACAGAGTCAGCTCAAAATTATATGGCAAATAGCAAGTAATACCTAATAAAATATCTTTTTTGTAAGGCAGGGGTTAGAGAAATTTTAATAGAATCCCTTGAATCAGGCATACATATGTCACCAAATAACCTCAACTCATTATTAAAATAGAAATTCTTTCTTGTGTGGTGAGGCTGGAAGGAAAGTTGCAAATATGAATAAAATGAACTGTGTTTTATTTAAATTGGTCTCCTCATTCTGCCTGTAAAACCACTCAGTCTCTTCCAAGATTTGATTCTTATACAGAGTTCACTCATCCTGTAGTTTAGAAATTTATTCAAAGGTGTCAGCTTTCTTCAGAGCATATAAATCCAACTATTTTAAATGTATTTTAATTTTAGTACACAAAATGATTGATTTGTTATTTCAAATCCTGGTTAGGAATTGATTATGCCACACAGTCAGATTTAAATACAAACCTTAAAGATCATGTCACAATACCAAAGAATTTTCACAATGAAAAGAAATTATATGTAAGGAGCCATGCTGTAACAGTACTTCCTTCATTTCCTGTTGATCTGAAGGTCACTATCTTTAATAAAACTCTGAGTTGTGTATACTTCCCTCTTCCCCTTTTCCCACCTTATCCTGAAACATGTGCACCTCTTCTATCAAAAAAATATTTCAACAGCTCCTACAAGCACCATCAACACATAAAAGCAAACCAGGCTGAAAGTGGTACATACACAAATGCTTCCAAGTCCATGGTCTTATCCAAAACATGTCTCTTTCTCTCTCTCTCTTCATCAGTTCTTTAGAGGCATCTGCTATCTCCTCCTCAGGACCAGCATCCCAGGGATACGGCTTCTAGCCACATGTTCTTTATGCAAAATGTATAATAAAACATGTCCTTTAGGATTCATTGCATTAAGAATGAGACCTTTGGTGATTATTAGAGGAAATAGGTATGGGAAAGGAGAAAATAGGAAAGAGGATACAGGAAGAACAAACCAACATAGGAGGCCTGAACTTTCTTATCAAGGATCTTGTATGAGTTTTATTGTATAAGTGCATAATTTATAAAACAAAAATACATGTGGTTATTAGTGCTTTACTGTTGTAGGCCAATTTCCTCATGCTATGACTTTCAGTTGTCATGAAATTTAAAATCAGAATGCATGACTAGAACCCATATATAGACTAGTCTTATATCTTAGATGCCTTTTATGAACTGTAGAGGAAGGCTTAATATGGCTTTAATATCTTTAATAATTGCTTATTTTATTATGATATATATGAATATATTTTAATATATGTACATCTCAAATATTGATGTTAGTCTTAAATTTAAAAATAGATTGCAAGAAATTTAGCTGTTCCTGGCATTGATAGTGACTTATTGCTAACATCATTCACTGTCTGTAGTCGATGCTGTTATAGTTACAGCTTATAAAAAATAAAAGAGAAAAGGCTATAAATTCAGAATTCCAAGGCCCATGATTACATACTTATTGTAAAATTATTGTCTATATTCAACAAACAAAGCTTGTTTTCAAGTTATGACAAAGTAAATCACATACTCTTGATTAGAAATACATTTTCATTCCTTAATATGACATGAACCCAGTAGAAAGCATTTTGATATAACACATTTCTCTTCATATAAAGGGTTTGTAGCACTTGAACCCTTTTATTCTCTTTCCATGTTGTGTTTTGATAGTATGTCTTTATTGCTTTGCATATGATACATCCAATTCTAATAAAATCATAACAAAAATTGGCAATAAAAAAACATTAAAAACACTATGCAGAGTGTACTTTCTCTGTGTCAGGCATCATAGTTACTAAGATTTTCATTGCTGATGTTTGAAATAATGAGTATAGGAATAAAGAATGTAACTTTTTATAATTTGAGTTCCATTCCCAAGTCTGCAAATGAATAAAGTTATTTCTAGTACACATCACATTGAAAATGTATTCTATAAACATAGGAAGGCAATTTGTGGAAAACCTGAAGGGACTAAAGGGATTCTGATTTGATACCATTAAACTCTCTGCATTGCAAAAGACACTATCATAAAATAAGTTGTTATGTAAATAAGAATATTTACTATGCTTATAGGTTTTTATAATATCAGAAAAATCCACAATGAGGTCTGTGCCCTCTGATAAACAATGATTAAAGAGGACAAATAGAAGCTGAGCATGGCATGTCTGTTAATCCCAGCATTCAGGAGACTGAAGCAGGATGACCACAAATTCAAAGCCAGCCTGGGCTACAAGGATCACTGCTTTTCTAAAAAGAAAATCAGGTTTATGGACACCCACAGGCCTTAAAAATTATATTAAGAAGCAAGTTAAGGGAAATGCTTTCATAATTCATTACTTTGCCTTTTGTTGTACTTTTCTTTAGTATAGACTAAGTAACATGGCAGATGGTCATGAAAGTTATTAATTTTGTGTGTGTGTGTGTATGTGTGTAGGGTCCAGGGAAATGTTCTTGCCCTTTGCCTGATGCTCTACAATATGAACCACTCCCAAAATTCTTTTTGCTTTAGCTATTTTTGAGATATAGACTCCCTAATGCACAAGCCAGCCAGAACTGTGATCCTCCTATTTATGATTTCCACTTGGGTTAGATGACAGGTATCTGCCACCATTCCCAGTTTTATTGGTTGAAATGGGTGCCTTCCTTTGTTTTTCTGGGGCTGGCCTGATACTATTATCCAAACTGAGTAGCTAGGATTATAGGCTTTAGGCATTAAGTCTGGCCAGTTCACTGGACTTTTATAAACAAAATCATCTTAAATGATTTCATATTGTGCTACTTACAGCCAACAAGTTGTGAAGATGTGTCTTAGAAAACAAAAGCAGGACTCAGAAGTGTCAAGACTATATATTATGCTAAAATGTCTAAGAGGATATAAACATTGATGTTTAGCTCTGGAACCTAACAGAATCACTTCAGAATTCTACCAGATATTTAAAGAAGATCTAATACAAACATTTCTCAGACTTTTCCATGAATAGAAAGGGAAGGAATGCTGCCATACTCATTCTTTGAAGCCAGACAAAGGACACAACAGCAACAACAGCAAAAAGACAATTATAGGTCAACCTCTTTAATGAATGCAGATGAAAAAATTCTAAAGAAAATACTGTCAAACTGAATTCAGCAACCTATCAAGGGTTGGGATGTAGCTCATTGGCATGGAACTTTCCTAGCATGTGTGAGGCCTTGGGTTCAATTCCAGCACTAAAATTGAAAAAAGACAAAAAAAAAAAAAACCAAAAAACCCTCAAACAAAAAATCAAGCTGGATGCTGGTGGCTCACACTTGTAATCCTAGCTACTTGAGAAGCAGAGATCAAGAGAATCATAGTTTGAAGCCAGCCCCAGGCAAATTTTTGTAAGTCCCTATCTCAACAACAAACCATCACAAAAAAGGGCTGGTGGAGTGACTCAAGCAGTAAGATGGCCTGCCTTGCAAGCATGATGCCTTTAGTTCAAACCCAAGTACTGCCAAAAAAATCAAGAATTGTACACCATGACCAATCTGGTTTCATTCCAGGGATGCAGGGATAGTTCACCATATGCAAATCAATGAATTCGACAGAAGCAAGGAAAGAAATCACAAGATAGTCTAAGTGGATTCAGAAAATGCCTTCAACAAACTTTAACATCCTTTCTGCATAAAAGCTCTGATGAGACTAGAAATAGAAGAAATGTACCCTAACATAGTAAAGGCTGTACATGACAAGCCTATAGCTAACATCATACTAAAAGAGGAGAAGCTGAGACCATTTCCTCTAAGTGCAGAAATGAGAAAAATGTGTCCACTTTCTCCACTCTTATTCAACATAGTCTTGCAATTCCTAGTCAGAGCAATAAGACAGTAAGAAGACATAAAAGGAATTTAAATAAGAAAGGAAGAAGTCAAATTATTCCTATTGCAGATAACATGTCTTTATAACTAAAAGACCTAAAAAACTCCACGAGAAAACTAGGCTTCACAAATACCATCAGCAAACAGCAAGACACAATGTCAATCTGTAAAAATCAGTAGTATTTCTACATATGAACAATGAACCAGCTGAGAATATATTTATGAAAACAATTCCATTTACAGTAGCCTCAAAAAATACCCAGGAACAAACCTAACAAAGGAAGGTAAAGGCCTCTACAATGAAAACTATGAACCAATGAAAAAAGAAATTGAAGACATCAAAAAATGGAACAATCTCCCATGTTCACAGATTGTCAGACTTAATATTGTGAAATAGGCTGCATTACCAAAAGCAATCTAGAGGTTCAGTGTAAACCCCCATCAAAATTCCAATGACATTCATCACAGGGTTAAAAAGTCAAACCTAAAGTTCATATGGAACCACAAAGGACTGCAAATAACAAAGTAATACTGAGCAATACCTGACTTCAAACTATACTACAGAACCATAGAAATAGCAACAGCATGGTACTGGAACAAAAACGGATATGAAAATCAATGAAAAAGAACAGAAGATATCAGATATAAACCTATATAGCTACTACTAACCGATTTTTGACAAAGGTGATGGATAAAAGAGAGCCTCTTCAACAAATGTTGCTGGGAAAACTGGATATCTGCATGCAGAAAACTGAAACTAGATACATGTCTTTCACCTTATACAAATATCAACTCAAAGTGGATTAAAGAAATTAATATAAAACCTGAAACTTTGAAACTAGCACAGAAGAGAGTAGGGAATAAACTGGAACACAAACACATAGGCAACAACTTCCTAAATAGAGCTCCAATGGCTCAGCAATTAAAAGAAAGAATTGACAAGTGGAAATACAGGAAACTAAAAATCTTCTGAAAAGCAAAGAAAATGGTCACCAAATTAAAGATACATTCCACAGAAAGGGATGTAATCTTTGGCAGCTTTACATCTCACAAGGGATTAATAACCAGAGAGTACAGAGTGCTCAAAAAAAAACCCTAAACTCACAAAGAATCAATGATCCACTACAGAAATAGGCAAATGAACTGAACAGAGTTTTTTCAAAAGAAGAAGTACAAATACCCAAAAGACATGAAATGCTTACCATCCCTGGCCATCAAACCCACATTAAGATTCCATCTCACACCTGCTAGAACACAAACATCAACCACTAAGTTAAACAGTATGAAAGTGCCTCATTAAACTCATAGTAGAACTACCATATGATCCAGAAATACCACCTCTATGCATATACCAAAAGAATGTAAGTCAGATTAAAATAAAGACACCCGCACACTCAAGTCTATTGTACCACTATTCACTATAGTCAAGCTATAGAAACAGCCATCCACAAATGATGAATGGATTAAGAAAATGTAGTATTTATACCAATGGAATTTTATTTGGTCATAAAGAAGAATGAAATATTGTCATTTGCAGGTAAATGGGTGGAACTGGATAATATCATCTTAAGTGAAGTTAGCCAGGTTCAGATAGACAAATGGTCACATATTTTCTCTCATATGTGGAAGACAGACACAATACAAATACAAAGCATTATCATGTGTACATATAAGTATATACAGAACATGCTTCTAAAGTGAGACTTTTAAGAGGAACCTAAAAGAGGGGGGAAAAGTAGGAAAGAATGATAGAGAATGAACAGTAGTGAAATATATCACATTGGTGTAGGAATAAGACACAGCAAAATACATGGAAAACTAGTGAATTACACAAGATAGGGCAAAAAGATGAGGAAGAGTAGTAGAGGAAGGCTAGAATGACTTAGTCACAATATATTTATAGGTATAAAATGCAAAAATCTCAATGAACAGACACCTAAAGAACGAAGGACAGGAATGTAAAGAAGGTCATGGTAAGGGCAGGGCACAAACAGAAGCTGAGGGCAAATTATGAAATAAAGAGGATGGCCAGGAACCAGTGGCTCATACCTGTAATCCAGCTACTCAGGAGGCAGAGATCAGGAGGATCATGCTTCAAAGCCAGCCTGGGCAAATAGTTTGCTTTATCTCAAAAGCCATCACAAAAAAGGGCTGATGGAGTGACTCAAGGTGTAGGCCTTGAGTTCAAGCCCCAAATACCACAAAAAAGAAAAAAAGAAAGCAAGAAGAAGGAAAGAAAGAAAGGTGAATATGGATGATGTACTTTCTATGCAAGTACCAATATAGAAACTGAAACCTGTTGAAGTTACCATTAAAAGGGGTCTGGAATAGAAAAGAGAATAAAGGAGGGGATGAACCAGTTTGGGGTTCATACATATAATACATGTACATGTGTAAATGTCATAATGAAATTCCCTGTAAAACTATCATAAACTAACAAAAATGTCATATTTTAAAAATGAAGGACAAGAAGGTAAAACAGGTCCTTTCTGGAGGTGGGTACTAGTAGGAGAGGGTGTAAGAAAAGGGTGAAGGAGGATAAATACAGTGAAAGTATTCATGTATGAAATAGAACAATAGAAAATAGAACAACACAACCTATTGAAATTGTTCTAAGGAAGGGGGAAGAAAGGTATAGGAGAAAGAAGGAAGGGGTGAATCTAAGATATATTGTAAGCACTTATGTGAATGTCACAATGTCCTTCTTATGCAACAATATGCTAATAAAAATAATGAAAAATAAAATTATTTGAAAAGTCAGAATAATTGGAAAAATGGAAATGTATTTTTCCATATAAACTAAAGGAGTACTGATATATAAACAGCATGCAAATGTCCCCAAATCTAAACAGCTGAGGTCAAGCTCAAGATGACCTAGATCTTCACCTTATGAGACAAAAACACCTATTATAATCATACTCCATGAAGTAAAGGAACATATGTTCAAAATACACAAGGATACAGGTAATCTCAGCATAGAAATAGAAAATATTTGAAAATAGATATTTTAGATAGGAAAAATATCTGAAAAAGAATTTACTAGTTAGCCTAAATACAATAAATCATGTGACAAAGGGAAGAGTACATGAACTTAAAAATAAGTTAATAGAAATTATCCAGAGAAAAAAAAGTTTGAAAAAATTAACAAAGGCTGAGGTGCATGTGGACGATATCAAAACATTTAATGAGAAGAAAGAAAATGAAACAAAAATGTTTGGAGTAATAATGGCTGGTGATTCCCCAAATTTGGCAAAAGACAAATACTTCTAAATTCTAATACTGAATGATGTGAAATCAAACAGCTTAAAAGAAAATCATGGTTTGACACATCATAGTTCAAAGTCAAAAAACAAAACCTAGAAATAAAGACAAAATCTTGAAAGGAAAGAGAATTAAAAAAAAATCACATAGACCAGATCAACATTAAAAGATATCAGGCTACTTCAGAAAGCATGCAGAAGCCAAGTACCAGTAGTTCATGCCTATAAGCCTAGCTAGTTGGGAGGCTGATGTTGCAAGAATCTCTGTTCAATGCCAGCCCAGGAAAATAGTTCTTGAGACTCCATCTTCAAAACAACCAGAGCAAAATGAGCTGGAGATGTGGCTCGAGCTGCAAAGTGCCTGCTTTACAAGCACAAAACCCTGAGTTCAAATCCAGTCCCACCAGAAAAAGGATGTTGAACCTAAGCCAATGAAAAATCTTTTAAAATGCTGAAATATAAAATATAGGAAAATAAATTCTATATCCTATGGAAATACCTTTCAAGAGTGAATGTGAAATAAAGACATTTTCATATAAAAGAGAATATAGCTATTGGTCACAGATCTGTCCTTCAAGAAATAAGGAAAGTTTTCATAGGATAAAATAAAAAAGCAAAAGAGAAGAGAAATTTCAATCTTCAGGAATGTGTGAAAAGGATTCAAAATGTTTTTATAAATTAGACCTATGTAAAGTTGAATTTTTACATAGACATATTCCATGGACAAATTCTAAATGTAACCACTTTCCACCTTTGGGATGAAGCAGGCAGAAACAGACATGTGCTTCCTTACAAGAGTACTTTTTGCTCCACAAATGCATTTGGTACATGAAAATGTCACAACAATCTCATGGCTTTGCTTTTGGCCAGGAAAGAATTCCTTCTTCAATACTATTTTGTGTAATTTAGAACCACTATACAGAATTTTAGAACTGACATAAAAATACATAGAATATTTTGTTCATCATGAACATCCTGGCTACTGCAATACAATTTCAGAAATCAAATATTATACAGAATTGAAGATACAGTTTTTTCTCAATAGCATTAAAAAAGATGAAATAGACTTATGCTGATCCCTTCAAAGTATCATCCTTCTCAGCTATCTCAAATCAATTCTGATGTTTCTGCAATGTTTGATCATAGAGGATCCTGCGCTGGACAGGGAACATTACTGGGGTGAACTGAAAAAAATTGGAACATGAATAGTAGATAAAATTTTATACTGGCTGTGGCTGTAGCTCAGTGATAGAGCTGCATAGCAGGTGTGCAGCCCTGGTGTAGATGAATACCTTATTCTTAGAAGATACAAAAGTATTTAAGGATAAAAAGCTGGGGTATATGTAACTGCCCTTCAAAAATAAGTGTACCTACCCTTTTCTAATGTAAGAGAGAAAGAAAATATATGCTGAAGCAAATGAGGTAGAATGTTACCAAATAAGTGAATATGAGTAAAATATATATGATAGACTTTGTCATATTTTGCACTTTAAAATATGTATATAATTTCCAAAGACACAAAAATATTTCAACATAAAATATATAAGCATCATTTTAAAATAATGGAAACAACTGCCTCTACTTACTTCTACATGGTACTTTTTGTATGTAATAAATTTTTAAATAAACTTGCACTACAATGTGCTTTTTAACATAGTACTTAAAAAGAAAGCTCAAAATACGAATATTAGCAACGTGTTTTCATTGCCACAGCAGCTACAATATGAGGGAGAAACTGAAATTGTTCCAACTCAAATGTATTTTTATTAGCATAAATTAATTGTACAACTGAGTTTCAGTGTGATATATACACACATTCGTAAAATCTACTTTGATCAAACTCACCCCGTTACCCTTTCTTCATCTTCCTTACAGCTTCCACATTTTTAAAAAATTTTTAGTTACAAATGTACTTTTGTACCATTTGTCATTAAAAAATGACAATAATCTCTTGAGGAACCAAACATTTAAACTCCCTACATAATTACGTATATACAAAGGTTAAGAAAAAGAAGTGGAGGAAAACATGTTGCCCTTCAAAATAGAATGTGAGTGGTCTTTAGTTCCTAAGAAGTCAAAATGAGCACTGTTGCAATTTATCTCTCAGGCTGGGCATGGATGGATACAAGGTGGTTTTGCTTTGTGATGAGGCTGATGTGGACTTGAGTTTCTCCCTGTAATTTCCCAAGGCCTAACCTTAAACCAGGTATTGACCTTTTCTGAGCCTCTGTCTTCATATCTAAAACCTGGAGATAATAATATCTGAATTGGAGGGCCTTTAGGAAAGTTACATGATACACTTTGATGTTCCTGGTATAGTTCTGAGAACCCCTCCAATCAATGTATCTTAGTAATAAAGATAATGACAAGTAGTCTGTAGTTTTCAGGGCTTGTCTTCTTCAGGCTCTGGCAGGGCACTTTCCATAAACCTTATGTCAGGGACTAGCTGGCCTTTCTTTCTGTCCTCTGTATAACATTGCTTTCTCTATACCAACATCTGTAGGCAATTTCTCTCATCCTAAACAAACCTATTGTCTTTATATTTGTACATTTTTGATGGGTAGATCTTTTTCTCCTTCTTTGTTCACTAAACTTACTGTCTGTTCACTGAATAACAAGTCCTTTATTTACCACTAAGGAAAGTTTGATTTCTGCACCGAGAAAGAAACCAAATGATTGTGGAATCCTCAATGAAACGCAAAAGAAAAGAAAGAACAGCCTGTATTTTGAAATAAATAGGTCTAGTTTTCAATGTGGAGTCCACTGAATACTACTACAGTGACCTGGGATAAACCATTAGACCTCTGAACATCAAGGCCCTCTGTAAAACAATGAAAATGATCTTATGTCATAGGGCAGATGTAAGAAGTGGACAAGATGAGGTGCATAAAGTGCTCAGTATAATACATCACAGGAAATATGCCCCTGACAAATCACACCTATTATTGTCATTAGATGAAATATAACATTTACGAAGTCTGTATATTATCTTTCATATCTTACCTATGATATGGCTTAGCTGGAAAGCAGAAGGAGAGCAGTAATGATTTTCTGGAGTGACAAAAAAGCTTCTGGATGAGATTTCTCTTGTCTTTCATGATATGGTGCCCAGGATAGTAAATTCTTTCCATCTCCCTGCCTTCAGACAGCTAATTAATCACCATGATCTAAGCTGGGTATTAGTTGCATATGTGTTCATGAAAGTATACCAGTTGGTTAACTTGTCTTCTGCATCTTACGTTTCTTTTGCCATCCCAAGATGGATGAACAGGAATATTACTCACTGTTGATCAGGAATACTATCCCCCCTTAACTGGTTGCCTTGCTTCCAATGCTGCCTGTTTTTCAGACCATTATCTAACAATAGCCAGAACAATATACTAAAAATTCACTTCTATGGGCACTCCCTTAGTTAACAACTCTTCAGAAAAATATCCCCAAACCTATGGAGACCCTGTGTGACCAGATCCTTTAGAACTTCTCCAGTTTCCTGTATGACATCATACCATGTATTAAACAAACATCATGTCTGGTATGGCTTCGATGAAATGCTCCCTCCCAAGGGCCAAGATGCACCCACCTCAGGGCTGCTGCTTTCTTTGCCTAGTCTAGGAGTAAAGGGTATTTCTTGTTTCATAAGCTGGGTTTAAATTTCACCAGCCCAGAGGGTCACTTGGATGATCCTTTCCAATACTGTCCAATTTTCTTCTCTACATGTCAACCTTTCTTCATATTAGAAGCACTGGGGACAGTCTGAAATTCCCCCTTTTGCTTTTTATCTGTCTATAAGTTCAGGCAAGAGGGTCACTGCCTGTCAAATTTGTGATTGATTCTGCTGATGTTTTTGACACAGAGCCTCACCAAGTAGCCCAGGTTGGCCTGTAATTCTGATCCTCCCACCTCAACCTCATGACAGCTGGAATTAAAGATCTATACCACCACAATTATTTTTGAATTTTCAATATTATTAGCAGTTGGAATATTTGGTGCAGAGAGTAGAACAGTGAACATGTGGTGCTTTCATTCAAATGCAGCATAATAGCATAGGAAATGTTGTTAATCTAATCACCACCACAACAAATGGGACAACAAATATGTAATAGGAAAATCTGACCCATTCATGAAGGTGAGAAAAATATTTATTTTGATTCTAAAGATTAATATTACTAAATATGTAGAAGGACAGGAAGAAAGTACATGTTTTAAATATTCTGAGGGTATAGTATGTGACCAGAGGGTTGAAAAAGGCCTATCCAACTATAATGAAGAAAGGGAGAATGAACTAAATAATTCTGGTAAAACAAAAAAGGCCAGACCAAGCAAAGTCACATAGGCCAAATTAATTATATCTTAAAAAACAAGAAAATCACCACTGTGTTGAAGGACAGCATGATGAATTGCATTTGTATTTTAAAGTTATCATCCACAGTATTATGCACAATATGGACTGGAGAGTGGAGAAAAGGAGTGGATGTGTTAGTTCATCAGTAATTTGAGCAAAAAAAAAAGGAATGGAGATTTGTAGGATAAGTAGAGATTTGGCAGAAAACATTTCATGGCTATCATTGTTAAAATGTACCAGATTAGGTATGAGAACAAGGAAGAGGAATGATTCAGGAGTAGCTCTTAAGATTTTGACTTATCTTTCTGGTTGGACTGTTAAAAGAAGAATTGGCATTAAAAATACAAATTTGAAACTGGTATTTGATTGGTATTGATATTGAAAGAATATCAATTTGGATAATCATTAAGAAATTTAGCTTATAGTAAGCTAAGTATGAAATATCTTAAGGATAGCCACATCCAGATATAGCTGTTGGATATACAGGTCTAGAATAAGAGACATGGGTTCAATAAAAGTGTGGGCTAACTACACAAAAGTTGTTAGCACATTCCAAGATAACCTAGAGAGAGATTATAAAAAAAAGTGGCTCAGGTTGAGTCCTCAATTTGAACAATATATTCAGAGAAAGGAAGTTTTTTAATAAAGATATTAAAATTTGAAAGAGATGAAAACAACAGGAATAATTCAAATCATGACAGAAAATATAAAAGAGATAAAAAGCTGCTAAAAAGGGTAGAGCAAATGAGATTTTGAAAAAGAACAATTTGCATGTAAGAAAGAGCAACTCCTCTATTTTATCTAAGATAAAAATGAGAAATTCATTAAAATGAAGACAAAGATCCACAGTGTCCTAGAGGATCTAGGCAGATGATCTGATTATGAGTGACTATGGGTGAGTTAGCTCTGACCTCCATTTTTGAATGCTGTTCTGGAAGAGCTGGGATATTTCTATCAATGTGTTTCCTGTTTGCACTTAAGATTAGAAGTTGATCCCCATTCCACAATAGTTCTCATCTTGTTGTTTTGCCAGTACTGACGTAATAAAGTAAGAGTTCTCAATCAAAGGCATTTGGCAATATACCAAATTTTTGATGGTCAATGCTAGAAGGTCTCTGCTCACATAGAGACCAAGGATGTTGGTGTACAAACACTAAAGTACCCTACACTTAATATCCAGCCAAAATTGTCAATAGCACTAAGGATGAGAAAACTTGTACTAGAGAATGAACCTGATATTCCTTTGCCTGTTATTCTTGAGACCTGACCTGCTCAATTGTTGAGAGAGTCAACTATTATAGATATGAATGAAAGGGAAACTTTAAAGAATATCACTTGAGAGATGTCAGCAGGGATTGGTGTTGCCCACGGTAATCTCAGGTTCTTGAGAGGAAGAATATTGGAATTCAAGGCTAGCCTGAGCAAAGTTAGTCAACCCTTTCTCAAAACAAAATACAAAGAAAAGGACTGGGGCACAGCCCAAGTGTCAGAGCACTTGCTTAAACTGTTCATCCTACTACAAGGACAAAAAATAAGCTAATGAAGTTCAGAAGGCCATGAACAATAGGCCATTTAAAGAGTGACAGTAATGAAAATGCAATGAAAAGTATATTTTAAAGAATGAGATTATGATTGAAATAAATTTAAAATTTTTGAAAAACAATGATTTCAGAATTTCAAAACTCAAAAAGAAGAAAGATGGACACTTGCGGTGCTTTTGCAATTATGAAAGTCTAGATGGGGAGAAATAACCTAGAACACTGAAAAATTATAAATGAGATTCCTAAGTGGAGAGAATCATGAGAACGTAATAGGAATTCCAGGAGGAAAAAATAAGATGATGAACCAGCATTGACCTAAATGGTGATGCACAAATTTCTTGAATTAATGGAAGAGTGGCTAGATTTGAATCAGAGGCAGCACTTTTCAAAAAGTCAAATGGAAATAGTAACATCACTGGATATTGTTATTTAGTAAATTATTCTTAACTTGGCTCCCTATTTGGATCTAATTTTATTTTCTTTGATATTAATATTATGACAATAGACACCAGTTAAAGAAAATTAACATATCACAATAAGAATAGAAAGTGTGGAAAAAGAGAATATACAGAAACAGAGAATATCTCAAGCAGATAATGGATATCATCACAACTGTGTAAAGATTCCAACTTGTTTCATTTGGGCATGCCAACTTCAAAAGCTCTGCCTAAGAGAAATGACAGAAACTATTTTGTTAAGATATGTAAGATTCTTAATGTCAAAGAGCTCAGTCCACTTAAAATGTCATGGGAGAAAGGAGATTTCTTTCAATTTCTGTATCTTTGCTCCCTCTGGCCCCTGGAGAATCAGTGTTTTTGAGATGTTGTTTTTTTCACAAAAATTACCTTTTGGGATGCTTAAAAATGTGGACCCTAGAAGACAGGCAAAACTCAAAGTGGTTCCAGTGATCAAACACCTTTCAGTTTTTCTACCACATTATTGAGATATTTTATGAGCTCAGGTTCAAAGTGAGTGTATTTCTGCACCCCAGTAAAGGTGTCATTGACATTTGTCATGCTGACATAAAATGCTGTTGAAGTCAAAGGCTGAAAGCAAAAGAAATGTTAAAGCTGTAAATGTCTAAACACGTGTTTGTATGTATTGCTGAAAGCAAAGTGGCATGAAAAGTACTAAAAATTTTGCTTCTAAGGAAAACAAAATGGTATTTGTGTGTCAGTAAGAGAAAAATGACAAGCCGCATAAGCTATCACTGTCAAATTTTGCCTCTTTGCAATTAGACCAAATGGAGATTATGTGGTCACAGATCAAATCTGGCTGTGTCTTTGGCATTAGCAACTGACTGACTGACTGACTGCCTGGTCCCACTCCCCAGACAAGGCTGTCCCTCTAATTCCTTCTCATCTCTTCAGGCTCCATCAGAAGGTACAGGGTGCTTGGTGGGGCACAGCACCTCCCACAGCTTGGGTGTGTTGGAGTCTGGGTAAAAACTCCACCCAGGTCCACCCAGGCCCCACCAGGCACACTAGGCCTAAGACTGGGGTAAGGGGTGCGCACTTTAAAGAGCAGCTCAGGAGAAGGGGAGGCCCTGCCAGACAAACATCATCAGCATGCAGGCCTCTTCTCCCACCTGAGCAGCACATCAGTAGTGAGGAGGAGCCTGCATCCCACTCCCAGGTTCCTCCTGGGAGCCAGAGCTCCGGGTCTCCCAGGTCGAGCCTCAGGCCCAGCTAAAGCTCAGGTTTCCTGGCAGCAGTCTGCACCAGGCCCCACAGAAGAGCTAGGCAGTGATCTCTGCATTCCTGCAGCAATGCGTGATTATGAGGAGTTTCAGTGCCATAGGAGGGCTGCTCAGGAGGACTCAGGAGGACTCACTAAGCTTCCCCAGCAGTTGCTGCCAAACCGAAGGACAAGGCCCGGCTTCTGGTCCATCACGCAGGCGGGAGGAGCCTTCAGGATCCGCCCACGCTGAGCAAGGACTCATGGGAACTATGAGCGACACCCGCCCTCTGGCCCAGGGAATGCCAGGCTAAGGTGAGCCCCATGCGAGGCCCTCCTCCTGCAGTTCCTGCCAAACATCTCCAAACTGAGGACACAGCTCACAGTAAAGCCCAGTGTGCAGGCAGGGTGAACCCCGCCTGTGCAGAGCTACTACTCAACGGACCAATGGCGGCCCTCCGAGTGCCTGCACATCTGTTGCCTTGGTCCCCATGGAACTGCAGCCCCTTGAAAAGTCTGCCAACTTTGACGTGACTTCCAATACTAAGACACTCCTGCAGAGCAGTTCAGGTCACAGGGTTCAAAAGCTGATTAAGTAATAGGTAAAGGTTAAAGACGAGTGATGCAATCTCATAACAAATTTATTCTTTTGGGAGGAAAATAGCAAGAAACAAATTCTCAAAAATACGCTACTCTTAGTGGAACCTTTTCTGAGCATGTAAAGTAAGATCTGATTGGCAATAGTAAAGTCTGCTTAAATGAATTAATCAAGACCATTTATCTTTTAGTAAATCTGGAATTATTAAAAGCCAAATAGTTTCAAAAACCTAATCAAGGGAGAAAAACTGGTTATTCAAAAATCTCAAATCACCTCTTTAAAAATAAAAAATACATCCTAGGCCAAAATCATCCTTCTAAAAACCTATTTGCTGCTCATGTCTCTTCACCACACTTTACACAATGTCCTGTTGTTACCTTAGTTGAGGATTGACCACTTGATTGCCGACATGGTTTATGGCACCTGCCTTGGGAGGCATCTTGGGAAAAAAATGCATATCTTCAATTCATGTAAGGGATCTGGAAGTTAATTAAACTTTCTCAGTGTCAACTCCCTACTTATAGAAAGGGTAAAATGAGACCCTGCTAAAATCATTCATTCACTTTTGTCCACAGAAAGCGATGGTTTGATACTTCCCATCCTGCCTGTAACTTGAGCTCTTCTACCATACTATTATATGCCCAGCAGTGTCCCAGTAGGATAGTGTTTGTCCTTTAGCAATGTGTATTGCCATGGAATGCTCAGGTGAGTATTTTCATAAAGCAGCACCCTGCAAAGATAGCACTCTTGTGATATCTTACTAAACATCTTGAACACAGTCTCTTTATTATCTTTAAGCAGCTGACATGCTAAATTATTCCTGATGTAGTACCCTGCAGGGATGACTTACATCAGCCTCATTAGGGCAGTATTTTCTAAGGCACTACATGGAAGGGGGTTTTGTCATGCAGTTCCCTTAGGTTCAGATCCCCTTTCTTCCCCAATTACCTCATCTCTCCTCTGAATCCTGTCCTTTCTTGAAGATGCTCAACAAAAGATCCACTCTGTTTATCTTCCTGTCCTTCCTAATGACTCAAACTCATCCTACTCACCTGATGATAAATCAGGGATATTGACTTACAGCTGAGGTTAAAAAAATATATATAAAACTTAATGTCTCAGTGTTTCAACTTGCTTGCTGTGTTTAGCACATGTGCTTCAGTACTAAGCTAAACTGTCAAAGAACAAGTGAGATAATGTATCTAAAGCATGAGTGCTCCATAAATATTCTTTCCATTATAATTTAATCCCATTCTTTATTTCATTACCTTTAACCTCAAATCCTTAATTTTGTTTCTAGCCTTCAGACCTCAATCCTCAAAGAGTACATGTTACCAAATGTTTTTCATATTTACATTTTAAATTCACTTTAAATCTGAATTCTCAAAAAATTTCCCTATGATTAACACTGTCCATTTCTCTTTCTTGTAAAATTTCACATTTCTACTTTGTGAGTTACTGAAGATATGTTTTTCCTTCTGTTTCAGCCATGTTGACATCCTGCTTCTTGAACCACCCTAGCTGGGTCTCAGCTAAGTCTTGCACTGTTTTTCCTTTCTCAGGATGCTGTTGGTATTGGTATTAATTTTTCTTTAAAGGTCTGGTAAACTTAGGCCATGACTCCATCAGGTCCTAGGCTCTTCTTTGTATGGAGGCTCTTTATTACTGCTTTAATGTCACGGTTTGTTATAGGTCTATTTAGGTGGTTGATATCTTCTTGGTTCAATTTTGGTTGGTTAGATACATCTAGAAATGTATCTATTTCATCTATATTTCCCAATTTACTTGAATATAAGTTTTGAAAGTATTCTTTAATAGTTCTCTGGATTTCATTAGTGTTTGTGGTCATCTGATTTTGTTAATTTGGGTCTTTTTTCTCTGTTTTCTCAAGTTGGCTAACGGTTCATTGTTCTTGATAATCTTTTCAAAGAACAACTTTTTGTTTCATTGATTCTTTGAATAGTTTTTTTTTTTTGGTCTCAACCTCATTGACCTTGGCCCTGATCTTTATTATTTCTCTCCATCTCCAAGTCTTGGGTTTGATTTGATCTTGTTTTCTAGAGCTTAAGGTACATCATTAGGTTGTTTATTTGAGAAGTCACTATTTTTTTAATGTAGGAACTTATAGGTATAAATTTTCTCCTTAATATGGCTTTTGATATGTCAAAATGCCAGATTCTGGTAGTTAGTATTTTCATTTTCTTTAGATTCTAGAAAGTTTTTAATTTCTTCCATTATTTCTTCCATCACCCACTTGTCATTTAGCATTGTGTTGTTCAGTCTCCATGTGTTTGAATATTTTCTGCAGTTTCTTCTGTTGTTGAGGTCTAGTTTTTTCCATTGTGATCTGATATGATACAGGGGTTTTTTCAATTTTGTTAAATTTGTTAAGACTTGCTTTGCACCTCAAAATATGACCTATTTTGTAGAAAGTTTCATGAGCTACAGAAAAGAATGTGTATTGCTTGGTTGTTGGGCAAAATACTCTGGAGATGTCTAATACGTCCGTTTGGTCTGTCTTGTGAAGTATTTATGCAGTTTCTTTGTTGACCTTTTGTCTGGATAACCTATCTGTTGGTAATGGGGGGTATTCAGGTCTCCCACTATCATTATGTTAGGTGCTCTTAGGTCCACTAGTGTTTTCTAATGTGGTTGGGTACCAGTACATTTGGTGCATATACATTAAGAATTGATATTTCATCTTTATGAATTGTTCCTTTACTTAATATGAAGTGACCTTCATTGTCTATTCTGATTTTAGGCTGAAGTGTACTTTGTCAGATATGAATATAGCTTCTCTTGTCTGTTTACGGGATCCATTTCCTTGGAAAACCTTTTCCACCCTTTGACTCTAAGCCAGTGTTTAGTTTTTTCAGTGAGATGTGTCTATTGTAAGCAACATATGGTTGGCTCTTATTTTTTTAACCCAGTTTGAGATTCTATGTCTTTGATTGGGGCATCAAGACCATTAACATTCAGTGTTAGCATTGAAAGGTGTGTGTGTTTCCAGTCATTCTTATTCCCCCATTATTTACTTTTTACCTATTCGTTGTTCACTGGTCTGCTTAGTTAAAGTGTTTATGCCTTCTTACATCTCCCTGTCTCACTCTAATTTTTTTCTTTTATGTGTAGGAGTCTTTAAGTATTTTCTGTAGTGCTGGCTTGGCAGTCATGAATTCCTTTAGGTTTTTCTTTTTGTGGAAGGTTTTAAATTCCTAATTGGAATTTATCCTTCCAATTAGAAAGGATAGTTTTGCTATATAGACCAGTGTTGATTGACAGTTGTTTTCATCCAAGGCCTGAAATATGTCATCCCATGACCTCCTTCTGTTTCGAGTGTGTGCTGAGAAATCTTCTGTTGACCTAATTGGTTTGCTTTCTATGTGATATGTCTTTTCCCTTTGCTGCTTTCAGTATTCTTTCTTTGTTCTGTATGTTTAATGTTTTGATTATGATATGTCTGGGGGTGTTTCTTTTTTGGTCCTGATGTTTTGGTGCTCTGTTAGCTTCCTGCACCTGGATGACCCTCTCTTTCTGAAGGTTGAGGATGTTTTCAGCTTTTATTTTTTTAATAGATTATCTGTGCCTTTAGGTTGTATCTCTTCTCCTTTTTCTATTCCCATGAGTCATACGTTTTTTTCTTTTCATTGTGCTTTAGATATCTTGGATGTTCCATTCATATTTTCTTAGCATTTTTTCATGATGTTTTACTCTTTGATCAAATTCCTCTTTGTCTTCTGTTCCTGATACTCTGTTTTCAACTTCCTTCACTCTGTTTGCCAAGCTTTGGATTGAGATTTTTATTTGGTATATTGAGCTGTTTATTTCAGGTTGATTATTTTTCAGGATTTCTATATTTTTATTGATTTCCTCTTTCATATCGTGCATGGTTTTCTTAATTTCATTTATCTGTTTGTATTCTCTTTGAGCTTATTTAGTTGTTTATTCCTATCCTCTCTGAGTTCAGACATTAGCTTGTGTGTCTCTTCCTTGAGCTCATTAATCATTCTTACTATTATGTGTTGAATTCAATATTTGATACTTCCCCCTCTTCACTATTGTTTAGATCCTTTGTGGTAGAGTTGGCTTTTGAGGGAGAGCTGTTGCCTTGCTGCTTCATGTGATTTAAGCATCTGAGGTTGTTTTATTGTTTGGGGTTCCAATCCTTTGTGCCCCTGTAGTTGAGGTTTTATGAGAGATTTTAAAAGTCTGGATAGTGGTTGAGCTCTGATGTGTTTTCTTGTCTCTGGATGGTAGGGTAGAGGCTCAATAGTACTCTCTTCTGCTTCTTATTCTCAGGATGCTGGATTCTGAGGCCTGTACCACTAAGGGCAAGTAGGTTTAGCTATTAAAGCTGCTATAATTGTTAAACTACAGCTTTGAAATTACACTCATCCCTCATGAAGATCAGTTATTGCTACTGGTCCAATATTTTGGCTGACTATTGGAGCAAGGATGTATCTTTGTGGTCCTGAAAGGCTAAAGGTAGTAGGGGGTTGTGATGGGAGGGAGACAGAAGGAAAGCTCTGGTGGATTATATGAGGTGAAAAGTTTATGTAGCAGGAAGAGATGGTAGCTTAGTTATTAGAAGGGGATAACTGAGAAGCAGACAGGGCTGTTTTGAAGAGTCAGTAGATGTTGAAATAGGTGAGAAAGGTGGGGAGTATAATAGAGAAAGTTGAACAGATGGAAAAACAGATATGGACACAGCAAAATTGAAAAATTGATCTGGGAACCCATTTAACCACTAATAATATTGATAGTGAAGGAGGTTTAGGGTGGGTGTACAGCAAAAGGGGACATTAAGAGCTGGGCAGAGGTTCTGGTGGTTGTTATTTGGAAAGAGTGTATTGGGGAGGGTGATAGGAAGGGAAGAGGAAGAAGTGGTTTAAGGTTAAAGACTTAAATGCAGGTTACAGGGCTTTCCTGTGATGATGGCCTGATTGGGAAGAGTGGAGGATAGGGCTTGAGAGAAAACTTGGGAGTGAGAATGCGAATCTGCTATTGGAATACACAACATAAGAAGATATAGGTAGATAAATAGAAAAACTACATTACAGTCTGAACAGCAACAAAAACAAATTTTGCATTAATAAATTACAAATTTTCTTTTCCTCTTGAGAACAACTTATGTTTTCCCTCACCCCCCACTTTGTGATGGAGTCTTTCTGTCCACTAGATGGCAGTCTAATTGGATACCTGGCTCTGGATTGGTATTTGACAGTCAGGAGGATAGGATGTTTGGAGATCTAAGCTAGATCTCTTGTCAATTGGCCAGGCTCATGCTATCTCCTGTTGTGGCCTTCCCCTCTTCCAGTTCCCCAGAACTTTCAGCCTATAGCTCCAGAGGCAGGCTTTTGCCAGCTGTCCTCACTGACAAAGACTATTATGCCAGCAGTTCCACAGGACCAAGGGCACTGTGTTTGCCTAGCACAGGGAAGGCTCTTGTTTAAAGTTAGCTATGTGTAATGTGTTATCTCTTTCTTATGGGGTTCTAGCAACTTTCCTCAGAGAGAATCATGCTGGAAATCTCATAACACCACTGTAAAGTGGTGATTACCACTTTATTTTCCTCAATGGAGGAGCTGGTGGTTTTGCTCAGTGAAGAGGCAGTGGGAACTCCCAGTCAAGTTCAGTGGGTAGTGCTGCTCTCCATGCACAGTGAGGAAGCAGGCATCCTAGCACTGACAGAGCAGTAGAGTGTGGAGTCCACTTGCAGTTGGCAGTGGGTTTACTGGTGCTGAGTAGTACTGCCAGCTGCCCTTGGGGAAACAAAACTGGCAGGTTTGCACCTTCATGGTGCCTGGGGAACAGCAGGGACCCTGAGCCTACTTGTGCAGGACAACAGGTTTCCAGGCATTTAAGGGCATGGGGTGGCAGATCCAAGAACGGGGGGAGCATGAAGTTTACAGCTTCTGTGTTGGGGGGAAGTGGGACTTACCCACAGAGCATGAAGGAGTGGAACTGCAGAGCCTTCAGTTGCAAGAGATCTGGACTGCTGACCTGTGAGCCATTTCATCATGTAGTTAGTTGATTCTCTATTTATGGGTTAGAAGAAAGCTCTGCTTCTTGCTGGTTATGGGACCTCATGGGTGTCCTTTTGGTTTCCCAGTATCTTCTTTCTTCAGGGTCGTTAGGCTCTGGAATTTAGGGTAGTTCAACAATCTGCCATCTTGCCCTACAGACTTTTATAGGTGAGTCTTAGGACTCCCCTTTGTCAGACATGTTTTTTTCTTTCTGTTGGTACTGGGTTTGAACTCAAGGTCTCATGCTTCCTCGGCAGGCACTCTATGACTTGAGATATCCCTCCAGCTTAGAAAAGTACAGTACTAATAGTAATGTTCCAAATTCTTTTTTAATTGGCATTTTGTGTTTTTCCTCACTTACGTCTTGAGTATCTATTTTTTTCCTTTTATATTTTGTTTTGTAGATTACCCTTCAGGCTTAAAAAGCTGCAAAAATAGTGCAAAAATCTCAATATAACTTTCATCTGGCTTTTACAAATATTAACCTTCGTAATGACAGTGATCAAAATGAGGGAATTAACATTGATACAATTATATCAACTCATCTATAGACTTTAATCAAATTTTGTCACTTGCCCCACTGATGTACTAGGATCCAACCAGAATCACATATTACTTTTACTGCCATATGTCTTTATCTCTTCCAATCTAGGTCAGGACCTCAATCTCTATGTTCAAGAACTTGAAAAGTGAGTCACAATGGCCCAGGAGGATTCTTGTTCAAGCCCTGGATGGGCAAAAAAGTCCATGAGACCAACCACAAATAGGAGGATTGTGGTCTAAATCAGTTCATAAAAGTGAGACCATATTTACCTTAAAAACATCTAAAAGCAAAACAGGCTGGAGTATGGCTAAAGTGGTAGATCATCTAACTAGAAAGCATAAGGCCTGAGTTCAACCCCCATACAGCAGCATTTTATGTGGTGTCTGTTGATGTGAGCTTAACTGATGTTTCCATGACTGAATTGTGGTGTACATTTTTGGCAAGAATGTCATAGAAATTTAGTTAGGATTTGTGCAGTGCATTGTATCAAGGGGGACATGACATAATATCTCCTTATCTGTGATCATTTGGTTAAGATGTTTTCTACTAAGTATCTCCACTGTGAAGTTACTTTTCTTTTTTTGGAGTACTGGGATTTAAACTCAGGGACTATACCTTGAGCCACTCCACCAGTCCCTTGTTGTGATGGTTTTTCTTGAGTTAGGTACTTGCAAACTGTTTGCCTGAGCTGGCTTCAGACCTGGTCTCTGCCTTCTGAATAGCTAGGATTACAGATGTGAGACACCAGTGCCCAGCACCTGAAGTTTCTAGTTATTTTCTTTAAAGTTATTTGTTTCTGGAGAGATACTTTGAGATTATGTAAATACTCTATTACTCATACTTCAACCAACTAATTTTATAATGCATTGTGAATCTTATCTAAAACAATTACTGTGGCATTTGCAAAAAGGTAATTTTCCATTTCTATCCTTTATCATTTATTAATTGCAATTATAGTGTAGGAAAAGTGAAACAGATGTTATAATAAAATGTAACAAACAATTCCTACAATTTATACTCATGAAAGAAAAATGAAAAAAAATCCCCACAAGTCTAAAAGGAATTTGACATGAAAAAATGTATTACACCATCATAAACAAACAAAAATGACTTAAAAATGGACAGGAAGGTAAAACAAATCCTATCTGGGGGTTGGTGCCAATGGGAGGGGAGAGACCTCAAGGGTAAAGGAGGGAATATGATGGAAGTATTATGTATTAATGTAAGAAAATAGAATGAAGAAACCATGGAAACTTTTCTAAGAAGTGGGTTAGAGTAGATAAAGGAGAAAGATGGAGTGGGTGAATCTAACTAGATATGTTGTAAGCATGTTTTTAATGTCACACTGTACCCCAGTACAACTATAACATGCAAATAAGTAAAAAACAAAGTGAAAAAAAGAAAAGAGAAAAAGAGCATTACAGGGATGAGTATGCATTAAGTGCATTAAGGTAGTTCACTGAAAGTCACCCAACTTTCACAATTATTAGCTATAGCATGTTGAACTGCTTTTTTATTCAACTTCAAATATGGCCCTACTGAGAGAATATATCCATATGCATTGTCTACATGGTTATGTTCTTTTTGAAAAATTTCTGTGATTGCAATATATACAGACATAAGTGTTTTCCATCTCCTGCCCCATGGTTCAATGTTTTTTTTGGATGTGTGGAAATCCAGTCTGAATGCACTCATAGAGATTTGGCAGAAACACTACTGGTTATGGAATAACCACACCACTGCATGTCTTCTTATCCTATTGGGAACACAATTGTTTTTGAACAACTCAGTAGCTTTATTTAGCTTCTTCAGGCAGACATGGCTTTAATTCATTAGCACTCTAGTGTGTATACCTGGAAAGTCACTG
The DNA here is from genome assembly GCF_047511655.1 of Castor canadensis. NCBI lineage: Eukaryota > Metazoa > Chordata > Mammalia > Rodentia > Castoridae > Castor > Castor canadensis. The sequence goes on from NC_133394.1 coordinate 60,785,864, forward strand.
AGCACTTCCCCTGAATTTTTCCTACCTCTCTTAAGTAATCTTTTTCTCCAATGATAATTGAAGTTTTCTGAACTTGGTTTTATGAATTTTGACATTTGGGATTTTAATGCTTTGGGATTATGGATTTTAGACTTCAGGTATTTTGATTTAGATATTTGGGATTTCAGTATTCAGACTTATGGTGGTTGGGATTGTATCTTTCAAGACTCAATCGTATTGCTTTGAAGGGTATGTGTAAAGATGCAGGAAACTAAGACAGTACTTTGGGGATAAAATTCATGACATATATAAGAAAGACAAAAATAGCTACTATGGATTCCTAGTACATCAACTTGCTCTACATGTGTGCTTAACAATACTCATTTACTAAAGTACATCATGTGACTATTTTATATTCTGTAGATGACATACATTACTATCTGTTCAATACTCATGAGACTCCTCTTTTAAAAGGTAATAATAAGAAGACAGTGTTAGATATGGATGAGTGGGTAAGTGATAGAGCACTTGCTTAACAAGCCCAAGACCCAAAGTTCCTTCTCAAGTACCACCAAACAGCAATAAAACAAAACAGCTTTAGTGAGCATAAAATGAAGAACTCAGAACCCTATGTGCATGTGTCAACATTCATATTACTTCTGGGTATTCACTGAATGAAATTATATTTCATTACTGATTTTTTTTGGTGGAACTGGGGTTGAATTTAGGGATTCGTGCTTACAAAGAAGGTGCTTTACTACTTGAACCACACTTCCAGTCCATTTTGCTTTCATTATCTATGAGGTGGGGTCTTGCAAACTATTTTCCTGGGCTGGCATAGAACCACAATCCTCCCAATCTCAGAATCTCAAGTAGTTGTGAATATGGGGATGAGCTACCAATGCCCAGTTCATTAATGATAATTTAAAAGAATTGATCAACTGTACCTGTTAGATATTGAAACAATGAAGTTTAAAGTGAAAATGTTTTTACCAATTTCCTAATCCTATGTTTAATATACTTAGACATATACAAAAGACTAATAAAGAACTAAAACTAAGTTTTTCATTCAAACCATGTCAGGATTCTTTGGGTTCATGTAACAGATATCCATTTCTGTTTCCTTAAGCCTGCTAAAGAAATTTATGATCAGGACACTCAAATGTGATAATGCAAGGGAGAACTGAACAAGCAAGTCAAAGGAAGAGTGCAAACCAAGCAATAGTTTTAGAGACCTCAGAAGTAAGAGTTCTGTGGCTTCTCATTACAACTGTCTCCCTGGAATCTAATTGAGCCTTTGTATTACAGGCTATGTCCAGCCTGGCAGGCCTGTGGAAAAATGCCAGGGTTTTGAGCCTTAAAGACCTACTTCACACTGGATACCAAGGTGAAATAAATATTGCTGCAGGAAGGCAGGGAGGGGGAAGGAAGACAATAAATGATAATGAGAGTTAGTGCATGGTACAGTAAAATAAAGAAAAACCAGAGTTGGGGAATTTTACCTTGAGACCAGAGAAGGGTCACCTCACCACAGAGGTTAGAGTGGCCAATAAAATGACATATGATTATGAATAGGACAAAATGTACCTCCTTCCCATTTCTGTAACTTGCTCTAAATGGTATATAATAAGGCCCCCATTGTTCTTGGGGCTCAGCCTTTGGACTCAATTATGCTGAGTTGCTACTGTTTTGCTTAATAAACTTGCTTCCTGAAAGCTTTGGTGCCCTGTCTCTGTCTGATCCTTCCTGCAATATTTCTGGGGGACTACTGTTTTCACCTCCTTGTCACTGGCTCAGCATCCCCAACCTGCTGTTCCAATTGCACAAAGGTATATAAGGAAAGCCCCCTTTGTTCTCAGGGCTAGGTCTTTGGACATGAGTCCTCTGAGTTACTGCTGGCTTGCTTAATAACCCTGCTTCCCAAAAGCTCTGTTGCCCTCTCAGTCTCTGTCTGAGCCCTCCTGCAACATTTCTGGGGGTTCATCTGGGATTTGGAGGGTGGTGTTTCACCTCCTTGTCACTGGCTTAATGTCCTCGGAACACCAGGAAGGCTGCCCCTGCCAGGTGCCACTGGACTGTGTTGATCCAGGAGAGGGAACCTCTGCTCTGGCAAGCTGAGGAGGTAAGTTCTGGTTGCACACAGGAACCTGGAAAGGCCCAGGAACCAACCTGGGAGCCTTGCTCATCAGACTGGTAAGAATCTGGGTTCAAATTCAGGCCTGCATTTGGAGGCAGATGGGGAGTCTGATCAACTCCCAAAGACACCCTAGTAACTGCCTTTAGAGGTGAAACTGTGTTTTTCCAGTTCAGGGAGCGGGGTGTAAGTACTGTGCTCTGTGAGTGTGAAAGTGCAAGTCTGACACGTAGCCTGGTTATGAAGCAAGTATGGATTTCCAATCTGTGAGTTCATGGCAAACTCATATGGTCTAGGGTGAGCCCTAACAGGGCTTATGTGGACTCACTATGGCCATCTAAACATCTAGATACCCACGAGGAGAGTGGCCAGGAATGGACAAAATGAGTGGTGTTATTTGTTTTCCCATGTGCCAGAGAGAAGGAACACTTACTCTTCTCCATAGCCCTCATCCCTTATGTCTTTTTCTCTGTCTTGATATCTAGCAAATGGGAGGAATGGGAGGAGGTCAGTGTAAGATCACCCCCTAGAGTTCATGCTTAAGAACTTTAAGAGGGTATTTAATGAAGATTACAATATCAAGCTGACTCCTGGCAAGCTTCAGATCTTCTGTGAAATAGACCAGCCTACTCTCAGTGTAGGATGGCCCTTGGAGGGGTTATTAGACAACTCTGTCTTAATCAACAGAGTTTTTAAAGTAGTTGTAGCTGGGCCTGGAACACCCAGATGGTTCCTTATATCGACTGCTGGCAGGATGCAGTCCTCAGTTGGCCCACATGGCTAAGGCCCTCTAGAGAAAGCATGAAGGGTTATGGTAACAGGGAAAACAGCAGCTTCCAAGTACAGGGGAAAATTTAAAAAGCCAGGGAAAGGCATATTAGTGGGGGACCCTGAGGAGTCCCCATCCCCCTTATGTGCCACTGTACAGATTAGAGCATTTGTAGGAGTTGCAGGTTTCTGCTGTATCTGCATCCCCAATTACTCTCTCAGCAAAACCTTGTTATGAAGCCACAAAGTGGGGGGGGGGGGACAGAAAACCATGGTATAGGGAAAGGAGAAAAAAAAGGTCTTTAAAGAAATTAAGAGGGCACTGACAAATGCCCCTGCTCTGGGCTTGCCAGATTTTTTTTTTTGCATTAACTCTTCTTTCTTTATTTTATTTTTTAAATTTATATGTGCATACAATGTTTGAATCATTTCTCCCCCTCCCCTCATCCCCTCCCTTACCACCTACCACTCCCCCCTCAGTACCCAGCAGAAACTATTTTGCCCTTATCTCTGATTTTTTTTTCATTTTTATTTTATTATTCATATGTGCATACAAGGCTTGGTTCATTTCTCCCCCCTGCCCCCACCCCCTCCCTTACCACCCACTCCACCCCCTCCCGCTCCCCCCCTCAATACCCAGCAGAAACTATTTTGCCCTTATCTCTAATTTTGTTGTAGAGAGAGTATAAGCAATAATAGGAAGGAACAAGGGGTTTTGCTGGTTGCTTATCTCTGATTTTGTTGAAGAGAGAGTACAAGCAATAACAGGAAGGAACAAGGGTTTTTGTTAGTTGAGATAAGGATAGCTACACAGGGAGTTGACTCACATTGATTTCCTCTGCATGTGTGTTACCTTCTAGGTTAATTCTTCTTGAGGTAACCTTTTCTCTAGTTCCTGGTCCCCTTCTCCTATTTGGGCTTGCCAGATGTGATGAAGCCCTTCTTCGTACATGTACAAGAAACACAGGTGACAGTGTAGGAGTTTTGACCCAGGTGCTAGCTTCCTGCCACCACACAGTGGCTTATCAAAGGAACTTGATGCAGTTTCCTGTGGCTAGAAGCCACTGCCATCTTGGTAGCTAAAACAGACAAACTCACTTTAGGACAAGAACTCACAGTCCAAGATACACAGTCTGTTTTGACTCCCATGGAATATAAAGAAAATCATTGATTAACATAGTCCTGAATGGTCACATATCAAAGAATGTTATGTGCAAACCCATGTGTCTGGCTCAAGGTTGTTAAGACTCTAAACCCAGCCACCTTATTATTCAGGCCCACTGGATCATGACTGTTTGGAGATTATGGATGAGGTGATCTCCAGCCAGCCAGAGTTGACCGACAAGCCTATTAGTCATCTGGATATTGAGTATTTCATGGATGGCAGCAGCTTTGTCTGGTATGTCACATGTTTTGCTGATACACTATAGTGACTCTGGAAACTGTCATTGAAGCATGGCCACTGCCAGTCAGGATCTCTAACTCAGGAGAAAAAGTGTTAAATATGGACAAAGAATTCTAAAATTACCAAAAGCTCTATGGGCTCCTATGTGAGTAGTGGCCATGTACTGCTGAGGGCTCCAGAAGGGGGAGACAACAGTTGTTTAGGAAAACCAAAAGTCTGATGGGGAAGACAAGTTAGCAGCACTCACAGGAGGACAAACCTTGGCCTCACTGACAACTGCTTTGTTCCCATGCACCTTATCTTAATGGGACCCAGGGCATACTTCACAAGAACAAGCTTGGTTTGAGACTGAAGGAGAAAATTTTCTACTGGGTGGATGGTGGAAACTTACTGATGGCTACATTGCCATAACTGAGTCACTGGCTCCCACATTTGTCAAGCAGTTCCATGAAAGAACTCACTTAGAGCAGACAGCTCTTGAGATCATCTTGTCCCAGCATTTTTATGTCCCCAAGATCTCCAACATAAGTAAGACAATATGTGAAAGCTACAGTCTGTGTGCCAGAAACAGTTACTTACAAGGGCCATGATATAAATATTTGCTGGGATTTGTCTACACTTTCTCATGATGGATGAAAGTCTTCCTCACTTGGACTGAGAAAGCCTGAGATATGGCCAGTTGCCTGTTAAAGGAAATCATCTATAGGTTCAAACAATGGACTGACCTTTGTGACTGAGGTGGTATAATTGATGGCTAAGGGATTAAAAATAAATTAAAAGCTACACACAGCATACTGTCCCAGAGTTCAGGGAAACTAGAACATATGAACTGGCTCTAAAATTGCAATTGGGAAAACTATGCCAGGAAACCCACCTACAGTGGAATCAATTACTGCCCATAGCCTTGCTCAGGATTAGGTTAAGCCCCACCAAACAAATGGGTCTCTCCCCTTTTGAAATTATTTTTGGGTATCCATCCCCTTTTGTCAAGGGCCTGCAAGGGGCCCTTAAGAAACTAGGCGACCTCACCTTAAGACAACAAATACAGGCCCTTGTGTTGACTCTCTCAAAAATCAATGACAGGGTGAGAGAGAGACTCCCATGCACACTTATAAACAAGGGGATACTGTTTGGGTAAAGAAATGGAATAGTCAACTGCTAAAGCCCCACTAGAGGGGCCCTTTTGTTGTTGTTTTGTCCACTCCCACTGCAGTTAAAGTAGCAGAGATTGTTCCCTGAATCCACCACTGCTGAGTGAAGCCAGCTTCCCTCGAATGGGAGTGCATCCCTGAACCAGTCTCACTGTACAACACCTGTACCCTTCCTCAACAAGACGCTGCTTTCCAGGAGTCAACAGGAGACCATGGAAGACAAGATGTCAGCCCTGCTGCAGTCACTCTGGAAGCTGACTAGTCTATGCATGGTGGAAGCTTGAGGAGTCATCCATCTCACCTTTGAGGATGAGTCCCTCCATGTTCTCTTTTTGCTAATCTTGGTCAACTCTCTACCTGGGGATGCCCAGGATTTGGACTGTGACTCATGTATGTACACTACCCAAGTAGGGTGTGCTGCTATCAAAACTCTGGTTTTCCATACTTATTATTCCTGTGTGGGCACCATTGTTGGGTCATGCACCCACAACCACACTACCTACTCAGTGTCCTTTCATGTTGGTCACTATAACTGTTTTAACCTCATCTATCACCCTAGGGAGCAATGGTTAGAGGTTTAAAGCTTCACCAGCACTGGAAAGCTCATTAACTGCAGCCAGGTTAATGACTCAACAGACCCGTGTCCATATACTTTGATATGTGTGCCACAATAGCTAAAAATGTCAGGCCTTGGGACAACTGTGGGGAGCCAGCCTGAGAAAGGACCTCTAGGTTAAATGACAAGTATATCTGCCCAAAAGATGACAGTGGAACAGCTGGTTGTGCATACTATGAATGACTCTACCATCCTTATTGGGGTTGTGAAAGGTGGACAACTTGGCTTGAAGGGGAGGTCCATACCTAACATGAAACTGCCTCTATTTTACAAAAGAGGAAAGCAACCTCAGACTCCATTCTTGGTGCTTGTAAGCCTGTAAACTTCGCTATTTTCAAACTCAATGAAGCAGTCTGGAAAGTTGGTAAAAGGTTTGACATTTTAATCTATAAAAGGAACCAGATCCCAATACTTTGCTACATTTTCAACTCATCAGGGTCACTTATGAGAGCTGCTCATACAAGGTATCTCCTTTTATGAGGAGATACAAAGTGAGTTTCCCATCTCAGTTACAATCAAAAACCTGTTCCTCTCACTAATTGAGTCCAGAACACAAACTCTGAGTGTAACTTCATGTTATTTTTGGAGGGAAATGAATGTGGGAGACCATTAGCCATGGGAAGTGAAAGAGCCAAACCCACAAGAGCCTTTTAATGAAACCACTCTCCCTAGCCTCAGGGAGAGCATTTAGCACCTTAAAACCTCTATTATTGAAAATTACTGCATCTCCCATCCAAAAGACCAATTCTCCACCCAGTAGGAGAATTGAGTTGCTTGGTACAAAAGTTTTATCATGATGCTACTCAGGAAACTCAGTGGTGGGGGATTCCCAATCACATGGAGATCCAACCTCACATGATGGCTAACTTCCCTAAGCTTGCAATAGTCTGAAATAATCTCAATCTTAGTAACTGCTGTTTACAGATTGATGATGAGGAAAAGATAATTAAAGAGATTACTGAGAAGATGAAAGAAGATGAAAAAGCTTGCCATGTCCCTGTGCAGACCTGGAAGGGATGGAGTCCCAGTGACCTATTTGGGGGCTGATTTTGAAACCTAGGTGGGTTCAAGACCTTAATAGGGGCAGTGTTTCTTGTCTTAGGTGCATGCCTGATACTACCCTGCCTAAAGCCCCTGGTACTGCCGTCCTTCAGGACTATTATGGAAACCACTGTAGAAAGACAGTTGCTCATGTAATGGTGCTATGGAAATACAAACCCTTAGATCCAAATGATGCTTTTTGACCCAAAAGTGAGTCTGAGTATCAAAGGGAGGGAATGTGGCAGAAAGGTAGGGAGGGGGAAGGGTGATAATAAATGATAATGAGAGTTAATGAGTACTACAGTACAACAAAAACTGGAGTTTTGTTAGAGTCCCTTTGTTCTTGGGGTTCAGCCTTTGGACTCAAGTCTGTTGAGTTGCTGCTGGCTTGCAAAATAAACTTGCTTTGGTGCCCTCTCTGTCTGTCTGAGCCCTCTCGCATCAATATTTATAATTTTGAGCATAATTATTAGTCCAAAGATGGCTTCCAAAGAAGTAAATCATTTTTTTATACACAGGTGAATGAGTCTAAGAGTCTTGTGCTCTTTTTGTATCATTGAACTTATATATCTTTTTATATATATATTTTACATACGTAAAAATAGAAACAGATTGAGTTCAGATTTTTTGTTTGGAAAAATGTTTGACAGAGGCAAAATGTAAAGTTGTCAAGGAGGAACAGTCAGTGGCTACAAAGAGATTAAGACATGTTACTCAGTAGATGTTGCTAAAGTACAACAAACATAAAGAATATTATGAAAAGCTGCAAAGCTGAGTTTGAGGCAAAGGAGTTGTTTGTGCTTGAATGAAGAGCTTCTCTTTAGTTAGGGAAAGGGAGATAGATTTGAGTGAGAGAGATAGATAGAGAGAGAGAGAGAGAGAGAGAGAGAGAGAGAGAGAGAGAGAGAGAGAGAGAATGCTTCAAACACATGAGGAAATACAGTAAGATTGAAGGGATCATCATGTTGAGGTATGGAAAAGGTCAAAGGAGAGAACTTTGTCATTTGTACCAGGCTGACTAAGGGTTTATTGCATGCCAGATGCCTCACAGAACATCTCTTGCTTTACTGAAGTTAATCCTCAAAATAACCTCATGAGAGGAGTCTTTTACTTTCCTTCAGCTTATAATGTCTATCACAGAGGCTTTGGAAAATGAAGAACCTTGCACAAGTGAACAGGAGAGCCAGAAATGAAACTTTTGCCTGTATTCTGGGAACCCTGATCCCATGACTAGACAGCCTTTCCCAATAAAGCAGTAGATATACTTTGAAATTTGTTTCTTGATTAAAGTTGTCTGTGGAATGAGTGAGGGATTGATAAGTGGCCCCACATAAAGCCCAAGTTGCTGAACCACTTGAACTAACTCTGACACTCCCTATAAACAGGTGTCAGCATAAAGAATTGAAGAGGAATGCTAGTCCCTTCATTGTTGAAGGTTTACCCAACAGTGTGTTCAGTAATGACAGCTTTTTAGGCAGCACTGTCTTACTGAAGCTCTAGCTACACACCTTCTGAGAGGACTTGAATCTCCACTGTGCCAAATCTCCATTTTACCAAAATCCTTGAGGCTATTTTTATGCTCATAGAAGAGATATTCTTCACTTTTCTAAGCATGAATATTTCATTGTTCTATGACTGTCCAAAATCTGGTTTCAACTCTATGTGCACATTTCTGTTACATTAGAATTAGCAAGGGTAATTATAATTAATTATAACTAAGTGTAATGAACATATAGCATTATATATGTATATAATTTTGACATAATTATAAAATAAGTAGAAAAATTATAATAAATTTGATGTTAACAAGAAGTATTACTTCAAAGAGCTATCAATTCCATTTCACATTTTTCTTCTTATAGGCATATTTTGTTTGTTAACTTATATATATATATATATATATATATATATATATATATATATATATATATACATATAATGCTTGTGAGGTGGGATAAGGGATGTCAGTGTGGGTTCCAGGCTCTGATACTTTGTTGGACAAGTTAACCAAAACATTTTGAGCTTATTTCATTAGTTTAACATAAGCTCTGCTACTTATACCTCATTGAATAAATGCACTCCACAGCACAAGGCATAGTTCATAGCACTCTTGATAAAAACAGGCTTATCCCTCACTCAGATGTAACAGACTAGACATCAGTATTCTCCCCACAAAATAAGCTCTATCTCATCCTTCATTTGAGTTAGCAGCCTCCAGAAGGTATGCAGTCCTATAGCAATGCCAGCTTTCTGTCTGGCATTCACACCACAATAAGAAAATGGTGAGAATGAAGGATACACCCTCTTAAATCCTCAGGGATGTTTCTCTATGTCAATATATGCAAGTGTTTGAGGACTATTCATGCAAATACAGAAGTTGAAATGTTGTATTACATTGGGTTTCTCTGATTTTTATTTGTAAAATTATGAAAACCCATCCATTTATTTACTTTGATATGAGAAACATTTTCGGATATGCTGTTTCATGCCTGTTATCCCACCACTTGAGAGGTGGACATTAGGATGATCATGGTTTGAGGGCAGTCTCAAAAACAAAATGCAGGGTGGGCTGATGTGCACCTGAGATCCCAGCTAAGGGGAAGGATGTGAAGGATCATGGACTGAGTCTGACCTCAGAGCAAAACAAGAGACCCTATTTGAGAAATAAAGGAAAAAAGTTGGTGTGTGGCTCAAGCTGTAGAGCATCCAAGTAGCAGCACTGGCCTTGGCTCAAACCCAGTTCCCCACCCACAAAGAGGAAAAAACAAGAAAAAGTATCTTAAAAATGCTTGATAAAAAACTACATATGCAACTATTCTATGAGGAAAGACTGAAACCCAAGTAAACAGTGCATTTCTTTCTCAAAAATACTTTTAGAATTAGCAGCGTTTTGTTTTCCTTATGTAAGTTATTTGATGTAAGAGTTTATATTGTCTCAGTGACTAAAAAAGTATAGGTTGTTTATGCAAGATAACTGGAGAAACCCTCTAGTCTTAAATAGTCCTAAATATATTCACATAGCAATTTCCTCCCACTTGAATAAGGATATGAATAATCAAATATAAAAAATATAAACTTTGTTACACAGAATATAAATTTTATTATTACTGCCAGTAATAACAAAATAAGAAAGTCTTTGAACCAAATTATATCCAAAGGTAATGGCACACATATTATAGAAAGAAATATCAGTGGGAAAATTCTAGAATGGCAGAAGAGAAAAAGGCAAGAAGGAAGATTAAAGACTCCAACTGTGAATATTTCACTCCAGGTCTAGTCAAGACCTAGGTCTGAAGCAGACATAGAAAGTAAGCTTACCATGGGACAGAGAAAGAACTGATGAAAAAGAAGTGAATCCAAATATGATGTATTTGATGCATTGTAAGAACTTTTGTAAATGCCACAATATAGACACACACACACCGAGCACAATGAAAAACAAATGGTGGTGATGGGAAAGACATGGAATCCCAGACCTTAAGAAACCTCATTGTAATGATAAACAGAGATGTGTTCATATATAAGTATATGTCTACAGTGCTCTGGGCATACATAGAAGAAAGCAACTACCTCCTTGGAGGAATGAAAAAATGTCCTCCTACAAGGAAGTCAGGTCTTTTTCTGATTTTAGAGTTTACTCTAAACCTGATTCTGGATGAATATTGAGATCTTGCCTTTAGCCTCTCTGACAGCATGGAGACTAGCTCTGTCATGAGTTTCTTGTCAGAAATACAGGTGTAAATTTAGTGAAGGAACTCAAGAGTTGGGGACAGGATACACTGTTACTGTTTCCCTTTGACTAAATGTCCTGGCTTCATGATGAATAGGTCTTGCTTGTCAGGGGACACTTGAGCCTCCTGGATGGGCTCTTGGAGGGTGGGGGAAGATGTGATCTTCCCTGCTTCCTCTGACAGGAACACAGTGTATCCAAGGTGGCTCATTTCATTTTTTTTGGGATTATCATCCCCCCTATGTGGAAAGAAAAATTTAAGTATAAATTCAGGCTAATGCTCACTAAGGTGAGAAGTCATAATTTAGTATGACTGTGTGCACACACTGGTGTGACTATGGTTGTTCTGGAGCTTCTAGATCAGAAAACACCATGTACTTGAGTGAACATCATGAGCATTCACTGGGGAGGTTTTGCAGAAAACAGGTGTACAAGCACAGGGGCTTAAAAAATAACAAGAAATAAACTAAATGTATTGCTTTGCTTGCATAGCTCTGTTAGTGCATTTGTATGATTCTTAAAATGATGACTTTTGCTATATTCCCACCTGAGACTATTCAGGACCTTTTAGTTTCTGCTTGGATTTTATATATGCAAACTGGCATTAGTTGAGATTTTCTACTTTTTAAATACTGGGTAATTGATATGTAAAGCTTTTCCTAAGATATGTGTTTTTCAAAGCCTTTTTATTTCTAGTATCACTCTTGGAGGCATGGTAATAATGTTGAATTCTATTTTTTAAAAGAAATATTTTTATCTACTTTCTCCATTTATACTAAATCAACACAGATCACAAATTGTATTTACTCACAAATTACATTAATAAACATCTAGAAAATAATCCATCTCTCCAATTGTTTTATTAATAAATTGTACTTAGATAGGAAAATTTGTACCATGACAAGTCTAACAACATGAATAAAGACTCTTGCAGTTTCTCTTGACTCTTAAAATTGTACTGGGTGTAGGCAACTGGCACCTGCAAGGAGTTAGTAAAAGGTCTCTACTTCCCACCCATAGTTGTCCCAGACACTTAAGGGGAGGTTGAAACTTGGCTTTGTCATGGAAAATGAAGGACATTGAGGTTCTAGTAGGTCAAGGAAGGTACGCTCATGGCATCTTCAGCGATTTTGGTACTGGCAGGATGTTTGCTTGCAAAATACTTGACATTGTGGTCTTGGTCCAACTGAAGTATCATGACGGTAAGCTCTACAGCATCTTGATAGCGGGTAGAGGCTAAGAAACATTCTTTTTCTAGGAGAGTTTGTGTTAATGTTTTTGCAAGTGCCATTCTAACATTTGGAACACTGTCATTCACCAAGGTCAGCAGTTGTGGCATTAGATGGATAGCAAAACTGTCCATTGGGAGGCAATCATTTTCAATGATAATGTCACAGATGTAGACAAAGGATTGCCAACCAGACCACTTGGTGCACTTGCAAAAATCCTCCACCAGCTCATTGATGAGACTTACTCCAAAGGTCTCGGGTGTCTCCATGTGCAACTTTTTCAGCATCTTGCTGACCAGCTTGTAGGAAACCCAACGAACAGAAGACACTTTGTACAGAGATTCATGGCAATGGGACGTAAATAGTCATAAACATCTCTGGGACTATATAATTCTAGAAGTAAAATCAGTTGCTGAGACAGTTCATTTCGAATTCTCCAATTTATATTGTTATCTGTCACTAAAAACTCCTGAAGTCGATAAAGATATTCTCTTCTTTTGTCAGTAGGAAGACTCTTCAGAAAATCATGTAAATGTAAAAGAACACCTAACCTGACTTGATCAATGTCTTTTAAAAATCCATTAAAAATTGGAACCAGGTCTGCAGCTGTCAATTGCTCACCAAGGATAAGTGCAAGTTCATGGATGGAGAACGCCAAAGTTCTTCGAACCTCCCAATCTTCATCTGATGCCAGAGACTCATACAACTCTTTGAGGCAGTGCCAATATTTCTGGCCAAGAGTCATAGCAACACCTGGGAAACTGTATGCACAATGCTGAACAATTTTGGTATCAATGGTTTCTATGAGATAGGGATCAGTCATTGTTAAGTACTGATCTAATAAAGCCTGGTGTACAACATCTTGCACTTCAGCCCTCCTTACCTCCTCAGAGACTTCTTGATCTCTGATCCTATTTTTATCTTCTAGCATGTCTTCTGAACTTTTGATTTCTGCTTTAAAATGGTGACCTGAACAAGATGGATTGGCAAAAGTAGATGTGAAAGGTCCCAGAGACTTAAATGCTGTTTGGCAAACTGACCATGAGCGATCACTGATCAAGTTGATAAATAGGGCTGATAGTTTGGACCATCGGATTTCAAGACTGGTTGCACATGAAACTTTCACAAAACACTCAACACAAGCCTTTCTGATTCTCCATACCTTATCGGAACATAACTGAATGAAACATGGAATCAACATTTCCTCAGTAACTTGCTGACCCACTACACTGCAAATATCACTAAAATAGTCAGCACAGATCTTTCGAACATGAAGCTTTCTCCAATCATAGCACATATCACAAAACCTAGGGAGGATGAGGCATTCTGTAATATCCTTGCCAACCATAGGAGACATCTTGCACATTGTAGCCAAAGTTCTTGCTTTTATATATTCAGCCCTGTCTGGGGCAGTCAGCTCTAGGAGCACAGGGAATACTTGTGTCTCAAAGTAAAATGGGTCAATCAGTTTCTGCTTCAGCAGAGCCAGCAAAGATTCTTGACTTATTTTCCACACCTCATGATTCTCATCTGTGAGATATCTAGTCACAATAGGTAGTAAAAGCATAGGATAAGGAAGGCCAGTTTTCTTGAAAATATAATGCAATGTGAGGCACCTGTTCCATTAGCTCTGTTCTCACAATTGGTTCTGGATCCTCAGCTAAACTACTAATTCTTTCCAAAACAGAAATACAAGCACTTTCCTTGGTAGAGACCGCACTCAATGTATCCAACAAAATCCTGGCAGCCATTTCTCTCTGAAATATGTCCTTACTTGCAGCATACTTGTCAAGTCTCCCCAGTGGTATCCACAATTCATTTTCTGAGATAAACTCTGGTGCTAAAAAAAAATACATCAGACACTGAGATGTCAGCATCCGTGCCAAGGTCATCCACAGTTTCTGGCAGGTCTTCCCGGAGTGCCAACGTTTCATCTTCTGAGATGAACTCATGGGATAAAATAAACACATCAGATGCTGCACTGTCATCAATCATGTCACGTTCCTCCACATTCTCATGCATGTCTTTCTGGAGAAACAGGAGGTCTGAATCTGGAAAAGAAGAAAGGCTAGTCACCAATGAAGGATAAGACACAGGAAAACTCCACTGCTTGGGCAGGCAGAAACCCCATACATAACACCATACTGATGTCTAATTGAGGTTAAAAAAACTGTATAAATGTGCAAGGCTGGATCTCTCTTAGAAACATCTTTATTTCTACATACAGTGAGAAAAATTTGTTTTTTTAAAGAAAATAGTACACATGTCCATAAATATAATACTTCCAGGTATATGCCATGAGATATTTCACAATAAATCTTTAGGCCAAGAATGGTAGATCTTTCCCTAGGAGAATATTTTAAAAAATTACATATAACAATAAGCGAACTTCTGATCACATTTCTTCAATATCACCAGTTCGCTGAAAAAGGAAATACTAATCTGAAGGCAAGAAAGCAGAATTTGAAAAGAAAATCTGGACCTAACTCAAAGATATGCTCTTCCACTTGAAAAGTGTATGAACATGATGCAATGAGGGGTGTGAATGAAGACAGATAACTAATTTCTAAATTACAACTAGAGACTTAGGGCTTTTGTGATGTATGTTATTTGATGTAAGAGTCAATGTTGTCAATAAAGTATGTTTTTACCACAGAAAGATGAAATGAGGATAAAACAAAATTTAGAGAATCCCACTCTAAAAGTCTCTGGAAAAATGTCAGTACCCAGTACTCAAGGTTCAAATGAGGGTTACTAAAAATTAAATGTTCATATAAGTTTAACACTTATGTTTCTAGACTATCAACCATAACAACAATAATTTAATTAGAAATTCCAAATGAGACGAACACTACTACAGTTAATGGTAAATGTCTCAAAAAGGATTTCAAGAGGGGAATTCTGACATGGAGGGAAACTAATGGAACGAAACAAGACTACAAAGCCACTGAAGGTGAACATATGGGAGGAACAACTTTAGAAATAGGTGTGAAAGAGAAGCACAAACAGATATTAAAGTTGGGACAATTTGAATGAATGAAGTTTAGCTGGCCAAGGTCAAAATTGACTGAGAATAGATTCATTCCAATAACATATTGCTGTACTTAAGAACCTCAATATTAAATGCATGAGTCAGGCATTGTCATGATGTTGCAAGTGAAAAATCAAAATGGGGATGACAGGAGAAACTTGAACTTCAGAAACCTTACACAAAAATGACACACAGAAAAAGAGGTGAAAACAAAAAAAATGCCTTTAGGTGTTCTTGGAAAGCAGAAAGGGCAGCAACTGTTTGCCTAGGAAGAGGAAAAATGTTCTCGAAAAAAGGATTTATGCTTTCAACAGACATAAGAGTAGAATCTTAGCCAAATTCAGGGTGAGTGTTGGGATTCGGCCCACACCCCAGGTGCCCGCTGCATGCAGAACAGCTGCGTCATGATTTTCTTCACGGGAACGGAGGTATGATCTGAGACGGGTCATTTGAAGGAATGCTCTACGGCGTACCTTTGGGTGAGGGTCCTGGCAGAGCGACTGGCTGGTCCAGCTCATCAAGGGACACCTCTTGTTCCCGGACAGGATCGCAGAAGTTGAGTGTGGATGCGGACCCTGGTGAGTCCCGTGCATCGGGCACGTCCACGTGGATCATTGGAGTGGCTCGTGGACTGCCTTCACCTAGGAGGAGGAAAATTGAAATACACATTCGGCCCAATGGGGAGCGGTGTGATCCATCCTAACTCCCTGTGCCTCGTGTGCAGAGGCTGCTGACAGCATGGTTCTCCCTGAGCTTCAGGAAGGCCAAAGGCCACGCCCCAGATGGAGCCTCTGGAGAAGGACCTGGGGACGACCCGCTGAGAACAGGTGGGAAAAAGCAGGGATTCCACCAAGACAGAGAAAAGGCTACCTTCAATACTTGGATGCCTGGATGGAGATCAAAGATCTCTCAGAGCACTGGACAAGGACGGCTGTGCCTGACTTCCACCTGGACGCTATCTGGGGCCCTCTGATATCTACCCTCCCGTCAGTGGACATAATCGCCTGGATGATTCTTGCGCAGCGCACGTTCCAGGACAGGTCTTTTTCAGGTACAGTGCTGCGTGCACTGATGTACTCCACCCTCGTGGGTGCCTGCAAATATTGCGGCTGGCCTATCTTCCAAAGCAAAAGGAATCCCTTTTGAATGTGGTACACGTCACACGATGGAGACAGATCCTCGACCTCTGGATCCTGTGACAAATACATGCTTCCTCCTGGAATCTCTCCAGGGAAAATACACACGGCCCATCAATCAGATTCCCTTGGCTTGCTGCCGTGAGGGGCTTCAGCTAAGTAGGTAAGTAAGGAATCGCCTTGGGGTACCAAGAAGGGTTACGTTTTCTTAAAAAATATGTAGCAGCAAAGGGTCCTGCACTCACATTTCTTCACTATCACCTCTGCCCCGAGTGTCAAGGCCCCACGGATCTGAAGGCAACTGGCGTGGAGGCAAGCGGACTACGAAAATGAAAATCTGCAAATAACTCACACAGGCTCGTGCCACACTTTAAAGCAGGTCCTAAACGCAAGGTGCCCTTCCTACATGGATTTCCACCATCAGCCATCCAAAAGGTGAGGAAAGAAGAAAGCAGACAGCTTCTCAACACCTTGAAGAGGTCACTCGGTCAGCATGGAAAATGGTTGCATTTTCCACCATGTAAACTGAGGTGCAATTGCGTACAGTCCTGTGGACCTGATTCTGTGACGGGTCAAAATGCGGCAGGTATTCCCAATGTTTCTCAGGGTGAAAATTAAGAAGCTCTTAAGCTCCGACCAGGTGTACGCACTGGGACGCAAGAGGATCCTGGTTGAGGATAGCTAACGTCACGTGGGGCAATCTGTAAACCACACGTGGAGACTTATCTGATCCTTTTCCGATACACGTGAATGACAGGAAAGGCCAGGGCGTCCCTGGGACCAGGCGCGGTGTACGCTTTTGCCTCGGAAGGATGAGGTGAGGAGACCCGCGAAATGCACAGATACACAGCATTAAAATGCCTCATTCAATGTGGGTTCGCGTTGCCAAAGTCCAAAGCAGGGTGATTACAAATCAAAGACATGCTTTTAACTTAACGCTTAGGGATGAAGACTGTCAACTTAACAAGAGCAGTTCACTTAGAAACGCCCCTCAAGAGCCAACAATTCAAAATTAACAGCAGAGGTCGGACAGAGAGAGAACTGCACAGGGAGCAATCCTGGCACGGGAGAGGAAACAATGGCAAGATTAAAGCTACAAGTCCGGGAGGGAGGGTGAACATGCCTTGCAGCGTGCAGGCTCAATTCCAGAAGGAGGTGTGAAATGGAGGGAGAAAGAAAGCTTCCGGTGGCGCCGGGTATGAACTGAATGAAGGTTCTCAGGTCAAGCTTACTTTGGAATGAGAATAGATTACATCCCATGCCACACCTCTTCAGTCAAGACCCATGTGGTAAATGCGTCTAAGTCATGCATACGTGTCATCCCTTCCTGCTCCGTCCCTAGATTCCCAGGGGATGCCACAATGGAGAAGAGTGGGGAGAGGTGAAATTAGGAAACCTTACCCTACGGTGACATGCAGACAGATAGACTGGTGTACACAAAACGACATAGTGATGAACACTGGGCATACAAAGAAGACAACACCTACTTTCCTAGAGGAGTTCAAACAAAGAAAACAGATTCCCCTAGAACGGTTTTGAGCCTTCTCAAGGCATAAGAGTTTGATTCTTAGCCTGATTCTGGGAGAGGGCTGGGATTCGGCCTAGGCCACAAATGCCTGCTGCATGCAGAGTAGCTGTGTCATGATTTTCCTGGTAGGAATAAAGGCGTGATCCGAGGCGGGTGTTTGGGGGGGCATGTTGTAGTGCTTGCCTGCGGGTGGAGGTCCTGGCGGAGTAATCGAAAGGTCCGGCTCATCGAGGGACCCCTTCGGATCCTGGCTGCAATCGAGGAGACTGGGGGCGCATACGGTCTCCACTGCGTCCCTTGAATCGGTCACGATCACGTGGGTCATCTCGTTGACACGCGCACTCTCTTCACCTAAGTGGAGAAAAATTTAAATATTAGACTCAGCCTGATGGTGAGGGATGTGATCAATCCTAAGTTCCTCTGCCTGGGTGCACAGGCTGGTGTCAGCGTGGTTCTCTTCCAAGGGCCGGAGGTCCAAAGGCCATTTCCCAGCATTGAGCCTCGTCAGAAGTTCCTGGGGAGGACTGGCTGGGACAGGGACGAGAAATCAGGCAGTCAGTAAACACAGAGAGGAAAATCATAAACATTTCAACACCTGGACGGAAACCCGAGGGTCATAAGTGCATTGGACGAGGATGGCTTTTGCTGTGTTCCACCTCGGAGACCATCTGAGGCTAGGGGTCACGAATCCACCCTGAAGTCAGTGGACATAATCGCTGAGCAGGTAAATCTCGTGCCCAGCACCCTGTGAGACAGGTCTCCTTAAATCTCCTGGTGCTGTCTTTAATGCGCTTATCCCTCTTGGATGCCTGGGAATACGTTGCCCAGCTCAATTTTGACGGGAGAGAAACCTCCTTTTGAATGTGGCAGACTCCATATTACGGACACACATCCCTGACCTCTTGACTCTGTGACAAATACATGCTTCCTTTTGGAAGCACCTTTCCAGGAAACAGTACACACAGGTCCCACAACCCTCACTCTTTAAGGCCGCTGCAATGAGGTTTTGCAGCTAAATATTTAGGTAAGCAATCGCTGTTGTAGCCCGATGAGAGGAAAGTTGTAAAAGAACGTCATGTCACCACCAAGGACTTCCCCTCATAGTTCTTCACTATCACCTGTTCCCTGAAGCATCAAGGCCCTACATTCCTGAAAGGGAGAACGGTGCGGGGAAGCAGAATATGACAACCAAGTCTGCACCTATCTCAAACACTGCTTGTGCCACACTAATCAACACGTGTCCTTTAGGCAGTGTGCCCATCCTACACGGATTTTCACCCGAAGCCTTCAAGAGGTGAGGAGAGAAGAAAGAAGATAGGTTCTGAAAAGCGGCAGGATGTTCCTGTGTCAGGATGGAAAAAGATTTCCTTTTCCAGCATGCAAGCCTGAAGGTTGAATTGCATACAATTTGTAGGCCCGGTTTTGTTATGGGCAAAATTGCTGCAGTTATTCTCAACGTTTCTAAGTGTGAAAACTAAGATGTTTGGCCCTTCCCGCAACCTGTACGGACTCCAGCTCCTTGAGGGTTCTGAGGGAGATCGGTTACCATTATCAAGTCTGATATCGTCCAAACTACACCTGGAGACTTAGAAGAGGCCTTTCCCTCTGTGTGACATTGGATGTCAGAGCCCAGGAAGTAAGTCAATGGGGGCAGAGAAAGGGTAGGTTTTGGCCACAGAAATAGGAGCTGAGGATACCAGGGAAATACAAAGAAACCCCCACACTTAACCTGCCTCCATGCACGTCGCTTCGCAGTTCCCGAAGCTCAAGCCAGGGTCAGGCAAAATTGAATGCATACGTTTCACATAACGCTCCTGTTTCTAGACTATCAAGCTAACGACAGCGGTTTAACGAGAAACACGCCTCAAGGCCAATGCGCCCAAAGTGAACACCCAGTGACGGACAGTGCCAGAAGTCCAGAGGGCGAATCCTGGCAGCCCCGGAGAAGAAAGCTACGAGGCCCTGAGGGTGAAGCTGAGGGGCAGAGTGCAGTATCAACTGAAGAAGGAGCTGTAAGTACATGGAGAAAGGAAGTTTTCGGTGTGGCCGAGCATGAACTAAACGAAGGATAGAAGGCCAAGGTGAAGTGGCACTGAGTAGAGACTCGGACCCCTGACATATCTCTTTCTACAGGACCTCCGTGATCAGCGTGTCAGAGTGTGCTCTTTCACCACATTTCAGGGAAAGCACAGCGTGGGGAAGACAGGGGTGGCCTGATCTTTGGAAACTTTACCCTAAGGAGACTTGCAGATAGGTAGGAGCACACAAACTATGGATTGAAAGGCTCTGAGCATACGGAGAAGACAGCATGCATTTCCCTACGGCAAAGGGAAAAAAATATTCTCCTAGAAGGGATGTGGACCTTCTTGAGATGTGAGTGTTGAGTGCTACTCTGATTCTGGGTGCGTGTGTTGGGATTCGGCCCACACCCCAGGTGCCCGCAGCATGCAGAACAGCTGCGTCATGATTTTCTTCACGGGAACGGAGGTATGATCTGAGACGGGTCATTTGAAGGAATGCTCTTCGGCGTACCTTTGGGTGAGGGTCCTGGCAGAGCGACTGGCTGGTCCAGCTCATCAAGGGACACCTCTTGTTCCCGGACAGGATCGCAGAAGTTGAGTGTGGATGCGGACCCTGGTGAGTCCCGTGCATCGGGCACGTCCACGTGGATCATTGGAGTGGCTCGTGGACTGCCTTCACCTAGGAGGAGGAAAATTGAAATACACATTCGGCTCGATGGGGAGCGGTGTGATCCATCCTAACTCCCTGTGCCTCGTGTGCAGAGGCTGCTGACAGCATGGTTCTCCCGGAGCTTCAGGAAGGCCAAAGGCCACGCCCCAGATGGAGCCTCTGGAGAAGGACCTGGGGACGACCCGCTGAGAACAGGTGGGAAAAAGCAGGGATTCCACCAAGACAGAGAAAAGGCTACCTTCAATACTTGGATGCCTGGATGGAGATCAAAGATCTCTCAGAGCACTGGACAAGGACGGCTGTGCCTGACTTCCACCTGGACGCTATCTGGGGCCCTCTGATATCTACCCTCCCGTCAGTGGACATAATCGCCTGGATGATTCTTGCGCAGCGCACGTTCCAGGACAGGTCTTTTTCAGGTACAGTGCTGCGTGCACTGATGTACTCCACCCTCGTGGGTGCCTGCAAATATTGCGGCTGGCCTATCTTCCAAAGCAAAAGGAATCCCTTTTGAATGTGGTACACGTCACACGATGGAGACAGATACTCGACCTCTGGATCCTGTGACAAATACATGCTTCCTCCTGGAATCTCTCCAGGGAAAATACACATGGCCCGTCAACCAGATTCCCTTGGCTTGCTGCCGTGAGGGGCTTCAGCTAAGTAGGTAAGTAAGGAATCGCCTTGGGGTACCAAGAAGGGTTACGTTTTCTTAAAATATATGTAGCAGCAAAGGGTCCTGAACTCACATTTCTTCACTATCACCTCTGCCCCGAATGTCAAGGCCCCACGGATCTGAAGGCAACTGGCGTGGAGGCAAGCGGACTACGAAAATGAAAATCTGCAAATAACTCACACAGGCTCGTGCCACACTTTAAAGCAGGTCCTAAACGCAAGGTGCCCTTCCTACATGGATTTCCACCATCAGCCATCCAAAAGGTGAGGAAAGAAGAAAGCAGACAGCTTCTCAACACCTTGAAGAGGTCACTCAGTCAGCATGGAAAATGGTTGCATTTTCCACCATGTAAACTGAGGTGCAATTGCGTACAGTCCTGTGGACCTGATTCTGTGACGGGTCAAAATGCGGCAGGTATTCCCAATGTTTCTCAGGGTGAAAATTAAGAAGCTCTTAAGCTCCGACCAGGTGTACGCGCTGGGACGCAAGAGGATCCTGGTTGAGGATAGCTAACGTCACGTGGGGCAATCTGTAAACCACACGTGGAGACTTATCTGATCCTTTTCCGATACACGTGAATGACAGGAGAGGCCAGGGCGTCCCTGGGACCAGGCGCGGTGTACGCTTTTGCCTCGGAAGGATGAGGTGAGGAGACCGCGAAATGCACAGATACACAGCATTAAAATGCCTCATTCAATGTGGGTTCGTGTTGCCAAAGTCCAAAGCAGGGTGATTACAAATCAAAGACATGCTTTTAACTTAACGCTTAGGGATGAAGACTGTCAACTTAACAAGAGCAGTTCACTTAGAAACGCCCCTCAAGAGCCAACAATTCAAAATTAACAGCAGAGGTCGGACAGAGAGAGAACTGCACAGGGAGCAATCCTGGCACGGGAGAGGAAACAATGGCAAGATTAAAGCTATAAGTCCGGGAGGGAGGGTGAACATGCCTTGCAGCGTGCAGGCTCAATTCCAGAAGGAGGTGTGAAATGGAGGGAGAAAGAAAGCTTCTGGTGGCGCCGGGTATGAACTGAAAGAAGGTTCGCAGGTCAAGCTTACTTTGGAATGAGAATAGATTACATCCCATGCCACACCTCTTCAGTCAAGACCCACGTGGTAAATGCGTCTCAGTCATGCATACGTGTCATCCCTTCCTGCTCCGTCCCTAGATTCCCAGGGGATGCCACAATGGAGAAGAGTGGGGAGAGGTGAAATTAGGAAACCTTACCCTACGGTGACATGCAGACAGATAGACTGGTGTACACAAAACGACATAGTGATGGACACTGGGCATACAAAGAAGACAACACCTACTTTCCTAGAGGAGTTCAAACAAAGAAAACAGATTCCCCTAGAACGGTTTTGAGCCTTCTCAAGGCATAAGAGTTTGATTCTTAGCCTGATTCTGGGAGAGGGCTGGGATTCGGCCTAGGCCACAAATGCCTGCTGCATGCAGAGTAGCTGTGTGATGATTTTCCTGGTAGGAATAGAGGCGTGATCTGAGGCGGGTGTTTGGGGGGGGCATGTTGTAGTGCTTGCCTGCGGGTGGAGGTCCTGGCGGAGTAATCGAAAGGTCCGGCTCATCGAGGGACCCCTTCGGATCCTGGCTGCAATCGAGGAGACTGGGGGCGCATACGGTCTCCACTGCGTCCCTTGAATCGGTCACGATCACGTGGGTCATCTCGTTGACACGCGCACTCTCTTCACCTAAGTGGAGAAAAATTTAAATATTAGACTCAGCCTGATGGTGAGGGATGTGATCAATCCTAAGTTCCTCTGCCTGGGTGCACAGGCTGGTGTCAGCGTGGTTCTCTTCCAAGGGCCGGAGGTCCAAAGGCCATTTCCCAGCATTGAGCCTCGCCAGAAGTTCCTGGGGAGGACTGGCTGGGACAGGGACGAGAAATCAGGCAGTCAGTAAACACAGAGAGGAAAATCATAAACATTTCAACACCTGGACGGAAACCCGAGGGTCCTAAGTGCATTGGACGAGGATGGCTTTTGCTGTGTTCCACCTCGGAGACCATCTGAGGCCAGGGGTCACGAATCCACCCTGAAGTCAGTGGACATAATCGCTGAGCGGGTAAATCTCGTGCCCAGCACCCTGTGAGACAGGTCTCCTTAAATCTCCTGGTGCTGTCTTTAATGCGCTTATCCCTCTTGGATGCCTGGGAATACGTTGCCCAGCTCAATTTTGACGGGAGAGAAACCTCCTTTTGAATGTGGCAGACTCCGTATTACGGACACACATCCCTGACCTCTTGACTCTGTGACAAATACATGCTTCCTTTTGGAAGCACCTTTCCAGGAAACAGTACACACAGGTCCCACAACCCTCACTCTTTAAGGCCGCTGCAATGAGGTTTTGCAGCTAAATATTTAGGTAAGCAATCGCTGTTGTAGCCCGATGAGAGGAAAGTTGTAAAAGAACGTCATGTCACCACCAAGGACTTCCCCTCATAGTTCTTCACTATCACCTGTTCCCTGAAGCATCAAGGCCCTACATTCCTGAAAGGGAGAACGGTGTGGGGAAGCAGAATATGACAACCAAGTCTGCACCTATCTCAAACACTGCTTGTGCCACACTAATCAACACGTGTCCTTTAGGCAGTGTGCCCATCCTACACGTATTTTCACCCGAAGCCTTCAAGAGGTGAGGAGAGAAGAAAGAAGATAGGTTCTGAAAAGCGGCAGGATGTTCCTGTGTCAGGATGGAAAAAGATTTCCTTTTCCAGCATGCAAGCCTGAAGGTTGAATTGCATACAATTTGTAGGCCCGGTTTTGTTATGGGCAAAATTGCCGCAGTTATTCTCAACGTTTCTAAGTGTGAAAACTAAGATGCTTTGGCCCTTCCCGCAACCTGTACGGACTCCAGCTCCTTGAGGGTTCTGAGGGAGATCGGTTACCATTATCAAGTCTGATATCGTCCAAACTACACCTGGAGACTTAGAAGAGGCCTTTCCCTGTGTGTGACATTGGATGTCAGAGCCCAGGAAGTAAGTCAATGGGGGCAGAGAAAGGGTAGGTTTTGGCCACAGAAATAGGAGCTGAGGATACCAGGGAAATACAAAGAAACCCCCACACTTAACCTGCCTCCATGCACGTCGCTTCGCAGTTCCCGAAGCTCAAGCCAGGGTCATGCAAAATTGAATGCATACGTTTCACATAACGCTCCTGTTTCTAGACTATCAAGCGAACAACAGCGGTTTAACGAGAAACACCCCTCAAGGCCAATGCGCCCAAAGTGAACACCCAGTGACGGACAGTGCCAGAAGTCCAGAGGGCGAATCCTGGCAGCCCCGGAGAAGAAAGCTACGAGGCCCTGAGGGTGAAGCTGAGGGGCAGAGTGCAGTATCAACTGAAGAAGGAGCTGTAAGTACATGGAGAAAGGAAGTTTTCGGTGTGGCCGAGCATGAACTAAACGAAGGATAGAAGGCCAAGGTGAAGTGGCACTGAGTAGAGACTCGGACCCCTGACATATCTCTTTCTACAGGACCTCCGTGATCAGCGTGTCAGAGTGTGCTCTTTCACCACATTTCAGGGAAAGCACAGCGTGGGGAAGACAGGGGTGGCCTGATCTTTGGAAACTTTACCCTAAGGAGACTTGCAGATAGGTAGGAGCACACAAACTATGGATTGAAAGGCTCTGAGCATACGGAGAAGACAGCATGCATTTCCCTACGGCAAAGGGAAAAAAATATTCTCCTAGAAGGGATGTGGACCTTCTTGAGATGTGAGTGTTGAGTGCTACTCTGATTCTGGGTGCGTGTGTTGGGATTCGGCCCACACCCCAGGTGCCCGCTGCATGCAGAACAGCTGCGTCATGATTTTCTTCACGGGAACGGAGGTATGATCTGAGACGGGTCATTTGAAGGAATGCTCTTCGGCGTACCTTTGGGTGAGGGTCCTGGCAGAGCGACTGGCTGGTCCAGCTCATCAAGGGACACCTCTTGTTCCCGGACAGGATCGCAGAAGTTGAGTGTGGATGCGGACCCTGGTGAGTCCCGTGCATCGGGCACGTCCACGTGGATCATTGGAGTGGCTCGTGGACTGCCTTCACCTAGGAGGAGGAAAATTGAAATACACATTCGGCCCGATGGGGAGCGGTGTGATCCATCCTAACTCCCTGTGCCTCGTGTGCAGAGGCTGCTGACAGCATGGTTCTCCCGGAGCTTCAGGAAGGCCAAAGGCCACGCCCCAGATGGAGCCTCTGGAGAAGGACCTGGGGACGACCCGCTGAGAACAGGTGGGAAAAAGCAGGGATTCCACCAAGACAGAGAAAAGGCTACCTTCAATACTTGGATGCCTGGATGGAGATCAAAGATCTCTCAGAGCACTGGACAAGGACGGCTGTGCCTGACTTCCACCTGGACGCTATCTGGGGCCCTCTGATATCTACCCTCCCGTCAGTGGACATAATCGCCTGGATGATTCTTGCGCAGCGCACGTTCCAGGACAGGTCTTTTTCAGGTACAGTGCTGCGTGCACTGATGTACTCCACCCTCGTGGGTGCCTGCAAATATTGCGGCTGGCCTATCTTCCAAAGCAAAAGGAATCCCTTTTGAATGTGGTACACGTCACACGATGGAGACAGATCCTCGACCTCTGGATCCTGTGACAAATACATGCTTCCTCCTGGAATCTCTCCAGGGAAAATACACACGGCCCGTCAACCAGATTCCCTTGGCTTGCTGCCGTGAGGGGCTTCAGCTAAGTAGGTAAGTAAGGAATCGCCTTGGGGTACCAAGAAGGGTTCCGTTTTCTTAAAATATATGTAGCAGCAAAGGGTCCTGAACTCACATTTCTTCACTATCACCTCTGCCCCGAGTGTCAAGGCCCCACGGATCTGAAGGCAACTGGCGTGGAGGCAAGCGGACTACGAAAATGAAAATCTGCAAATAACTCACACAGGCTCGTGCCACACTTTAAAGCAGGTCCTAAACGCAAGGTGCCCTTCCTACATGGATTTCCACCATCAGCCATCCAAAAGGTGAGGAAAGAAGAAAGCAGACAGCTTCTCAACACCTTGAAGAGGTCACTCGGTCAGCATGGAAAATGGTTGCATTTTCCACCATGTAAACTGAGGTGCAATTGCGTACAGTCCTGTGGACCTGATTCTGTGACGGGTCAAAATGCGGCAGGTATTCCCAATGTTTCTCAGGGTGAAAATTAAGAAGCTCTTAAGCTCCGACCAGGTGTACGCGCTGGGACGCAAGAGGATCCTGGTTGAGGATAGCTAACGTCACGTGGGGCAATCTGTAAACCACACGTGGAGACTTATCTGATCCTTTTCCGATACACGTGAATGACAGGAGAGGCCAGGGCGTCCCTGGGACCAGGCGCGGTGTACGCTTTTGCCTCGGAAGGATGAGGTGAGGAGACCGCGAAATGCACAGATACACAGCATTAAAATGCCTCATTCAATGTGGGTTCACGTTGCCAAAGTCCAAAGCAGGGTGATTACCAATCAAAGACATGCTTTTAACTTAACGCTTAGGGATGAAGACTGTCAACTTAACAAGAGCAGTTCACTTAGAAACGCCCCTCAAGAGCCAACAATTCAAAATTAACAGCAGAGGTCGGACAGAGAGAGAACTGCACAGGGAGCAATCCTGGCACGGGAGAGGAAACAATGGCAAGATTAAAGCTACAAGTCCGGGAGGGAGGGTGAACATGCCTTGCAGCGTGCAGGCTCAATTCCAGAAGGAGGTGTGAAATGGAGGGAGAAAGAAAGCTTCCGGTGGCGCCGGGTATGAACTGAAAGAAGGTTCGCAGGTCAAGCTTACTCTGGAATGAGAATAGATTACATCCCATGCCACACCTCTTCAGTCAAGACCCACGTGGTAAATGCGTCTCAGTCATGCATACGTGTCATCCCTTCCTGCTCCGTCCCTAGATTCCCAGGGGATGCCACAATGGAGAAGAGTGGGGAGAGGTGAAATTAGGAAACCTTACCCTACGGTGACATGCAGACAGATAGACTGGTGTACACAAAACGACATAGTGATGGACACTGGGCATACAAAGAAGACAACACCTACTTTCCTAGAGGAGTTCAAACAAAGAAAACAGATTCCCCTAGAACGGTTTTGAGCCTTCTCAAGGCATAAGAGTTTGATTCTTAGCCTGATTCTGGGAGAGGGCTGGGATTCGGCCTAGGCCACAAATGCCTGCTGCATGCAGAGTAGCTGTGTCATGATTTTCCTGGTAGGAATAAAGGCGTGATCCGAGGCGGGTGTTTGGGGGGGCATGTTGTAGTGCTTGCCTGCGGGTGGAGGTCCTGGCGGAGTAATCGAAAGGTCCGGCTCATCGAGGGACCCCTTCGGATCCTGGCTGCAATCGAGGAGACTGGGGGCGCATACGGTCTCCACTGCGTCCCTTGAATCGGTCACGATCACGTGGGTCATCTCGTTGACACGCGCACTCTCTTCACCTAAGTGGAGAAAAATTTAAATATTAGACTCAGCCTGATGGTGAGGGATGTGATCAATCCTAAGTTCCTCTGCCTGGGTGCACAGGCTGGTGTCAGCGTGGTTCTCTTCCAAGGGCCGGAGGTCCAAAGGCCATTTCCCAGCATTGAGCCTCGTCAGAAGTTCCTGGGGAGGACTGGCTGGGACAGGGACGAGAAATCAGGCAGTCAGTAAACACAGAGAGGAAAATCATAAACATTTCAACACCTGGACGGAAACCCGAGGGTCATAAGTGCATTGGACGAGGATGGCTTTTGCTGTGTTCCACCTCGGAGACCATCTGAGGCTAGGGGTCACGAATCCACCCTGAAGTCAGTGGACATAATCGCTGAGCAGGTAAATCTCGTGCCCAGCACCCTGTGAGACAGGTCTCCTTAAATCTCCTGGTGCTGTCTTTAATGCGCTTATCCCTCTTGGATGCCTGGGAATACGTTGCCCAGCTCAATTTTGACGGGAGAGAAACCTCCTTTTGAATGTGGCAGACTCCATATTACGGACACACATCACTGACCTCTTGACTCTGTGACAAATACATGCTTCCTTTTGGAAGCACCTTTCCAGGAAACAGTACACACAGGTCCCACAACCCTCACTCTTTAAGGCCGCTGCAATGAGGTTTTGCAGCTAAATATTTAGGTAAGCAATCGCTGTTGTAGCCCGATGAGAGGAAAGTTGTAAAAGAACGTCATGTCACCACGAAGGACTTCCCCTCATAGTTCTTCACTATCACCTGTTCCCTGAAGCATCAAGGCCCTACATTCCTGAAAGGGAGAACGGTGCGGGGAAGCAGAATATGACAACCAAGTCTGCACCTATCTCAAACACTGCTTGTGCCACACTAATCAACACGTGTCCTTTAGGCAGTGTGCCCATCCTACACGTATTTTCACCCGAAGCCTTCAAGAGGTGAGGAGAGAAGAAAGAAGATAGGTTCTGAAAAGCGGCAGGATGTTCCTGTGTCAGGATGGAAAAAGATTTCCTTTTCCAGCATGCAAGCCTGAAGGTTGAATTGCATACAATTTGTAGGCCCGGTTTTGTTATGGGCAAAATTGCCGCAGTTATTCTCAACGTTTCTAAGTGTGAAAACTAAGATGCTTTGGCCCTTCCCGCAACCTGTACGGACTCCAGCTCCTTGAGGGTTCTGAGGGAGATCGGTTACCATTATCAAGTCTGATATCGTCCAAACTACACCTGGAGACTTAGAAGAGGCCTTTCCCTGTGTGTGACATTGGATGTCAGAGCCCAGGAAGTAAGTCAATGGGGGCAGAGAAAGGGTAGGTTTTGGCCACAGAAATAGGAGCTGAGGATACCAGGGAAATACAAAGAAACCCCCACACTTAACCTGCCTCCATGCACGTCGCTTCGCAGTTCCCGAAGCTCAAGCCAGGGTCATGCAAAATTGAATGCATACGTTTCACATAACGCTCCTGTTTCTAGACTATCAAGCGAACAACAGCGGTTTAACGAGAAACACCCCTCAAGGAAAATGCGCCCAAAGTGAACACCCAGTGACGGACAGTGCCAGAAGTCCAGAGGGCGAATCCTGGCAGCCCCGGAGAAGAAAGCTACGAGGCCCTGAGGGTGAAGCTGAGGGGCAGAGTGCAGTATCAACTGAAGAAGGAGCTGTAAGTACATGGAGAAAGGAAGTTTTCGGTGTGGCCGAGCATGAACTAAACGAAGGATAGAAGGCCAAGGTGAAGTGGCACTGAGTAGAGACTCGGACCCCTGACATATCTCTTTCTACAGGACCTCCGTGATCAGCGTGTCAGAGTGTGCTCTTTCACCACATTTCAGGGAAAGCACAGCGTGGGGAAGACAGGGGTGGCCTGATCTTTGGAAACTTTACCCTAAGGAGACTTGCAGATAGGTAGGAGCACACAAACTATGGATTGAAAGGCTCTGAGCATACGGAGAAGACAGCATGCATTTCCCTACGGCAAAGGGAAAAAAATATTCTCCTAGAAGGGATGTGGACCTTCTTGAGATGTGAGTGTTGAGTGCTACTCTGATTCTGGGTGCGTGTGTTGGGATTCGGCCCACACCCCAGGTGCCCGCTGCATGCAGAACAGCTGCGTCATGATTTTCTTCACGGGAACGGAGGTATGATCTGAGACGGGTCATTTGAAGGAATGCTCTTCGGCGTACCTTTGGGTGAGGGTCCTGGCAGAGCGACTGGCTGGTCCAGCTCATCAAGGGACACCTCTTGTTCCCGGACAGGATCGCAGAAGTTGAGTGTGGATGCGGACCCTGGTGAGTCCCGTGCATCGGGCACGTCCACGTGGATCATTGGAGTGGCTCGTGGACTGCCTTCACCTAGGAGGAGGAAAATTGAAATACACATTCGGCCCGATGGGGAGCGGTGTGATCCATCCTAACTCCCTGTGCCTCGTGTGCAGAGGCTGCTGACAGCATGGTTCTCCCGGAGCTTCAGGAAGGCCAAAGGCCACGCCCCAGATGGAGCCTCTGGAGAAGGACCTGGGGACGACCCGCTGAGAACAGGTGGGAAAAAGCAGGGATTCCACCAAGACAGAGAAAAGGCTACCTTCAATACTTGGATGCCTGGATGGAGATCAAAGATCTCTCAGAGCACTGGACAAGGACGGCTGTGCCTGACTTCCAACTGGACGCTATCTGGGGCCCTCTGATATCTACCCTCCCGTCAGTGGACATAATCGCCTGGATGATTCTTGCGCAGCGCACGTTCCAGGACAGGTCTTTTTCAGGTACAGTGCTGCGTGCACTGATGTACTCCACCCTCGTGGGTGCCTGCAAATATTGTGGCTGGCCTATCTTCCAAAGCAAAAGGAATCCCTTTTGAATGTGGTACACGTCACACGATGGAGACAGATCCTCGACCTCTGGATCCTGTGACAAATACATGCTTCCTCCTGGAATCTCTCCAGGGAAAATACACACGGCCCGTCAACCAGATTCCCTTGGCTTGCTGCCGTGAGGGGCTTCAGCGAAGTAGGTAAGTAAGGAATCGCCTTGGGGTACCAAGAAGGGTTACGTTTTCTTAAAATATATGTAGCAGCAAAGGGTCCTGAACTCACATTTCTTCACTATCACCTCTGCCCCGAGTGTCAAGGCCCCACGGATCTGAAGGCAACTGGCGTGGAGGCAAGCGGACTACGAAAATGAAAATCTGCAAATAACTCACACAGGCTCGTGCCACACTTTAAAGCAGGTCCTAAACGCAAGGTGCCCTTCCTACATGGATTTCCACCATCAGCCATCCAAAAGGTGAGGAAAGAAGAAAGCAGACAGCTTCTCAACACCTTGAAGAGGTCACTCGGTCAGCATGGAAAATGGTTGCATTTTCCACCATGTAAACTGAGGTGCAATTGCGTACAGTCCTGTGGACCTGATTCTGTGACGGGTCAAATTGCGGCAGGTATTCCCAATGTTTCTCAGGGTGAAAATTAAGAAGCTCTTAAGCTCCGACCAGGTGTACGCGCTGGGACGCAAGAGGATCCTGGTTGAGGATAGCTAACGTCACGTGGGGCAATCTGTAAACCACACGTGGAGACTTATCTGATCCTTTTCCGATACACGTGAATGACAGGAGAGGCCAGGGCCTCCCTGGGACCAGGCGCGGTGTACGCTTTTGCCTCGGAAGGATGAGGTGAGGAGACCGCGAAATGCACAGATACACAGCATTAAAATGCCTCATTCAATGTGGGTTCGCGTTGCCAAAGTCCAAAGCAGGGTGATTACAAATCAAAGACATGCTTTTAACTTAACGCTTAGGGATGAAGACTGTCAACTTAACAAGAGCAGTTCACTTAGAAACGCCCCTCAAGAGCCAACAATTCAAAATTAACAGCAGAGGTCGGACAGAGAGAGAACTGCACAGGGAGCAATCCTGGCACGGGAGAGGAAACAATGGCAAGATTAAAGCTACAAGTCCGGGAGGGAGGGTGAACATGCCTTGCAGCGTGCAGGCTCAATTCCAGAAGGAGGTGTGAAATGGAGGGAGAAAGAAAGCTTCCGGTGGCGCCGGGTATGAACTGAAAGAAGGTTCGCAGGTCAAGCTTACTTTGGAATGAGAATAGATTACATCCCATGCCACACCTCTTCAGTCAAGACCCACGTGGTAAATGCGTCTCAGTCATGCATACGTGTCATCCCTTCCTGCTCCGTCCCTAGATTCCCAGGGGATGCCACAATGGAGAAGAGTGGGGAGAGGTGAAATTAGGAAACCTTACCCTACGGTGACATGCAGACAGATAGACTGGTGTACACAAAACGACATAGTGATGGACACTGGGCATACAAAGAAGACAACACCTACTTTCCTAGAGGAGTTCAAACAAAGAAAACAGATTCCCCTAGAACGGTTTTGAGCCTTCTCAAGGCATAAGAGTTTGATTCTTAGCCTGATTCTGGGAGAGGGCTGGGATTCGGCCTAGGCCACAAATGCCTGCTGCATGCAGAGTAGCTGTGTGATGATTTTCCTGGTAGGAATAGAGGCGTGATCTGAGGCGGGTGTTTGGGGGGGGCATGTTGTAGTGCTTGCCTGCGGGTGGAAGTCCTGGCGGAGTAATCGAAAGGTCCGGCTCATCGAGGGACCCCTTCGGATCCTGGCTGCAATCGAGGAGACTGGGGGCGCATACGGTCTCCACTGCGTCCCTTGAATCGGTCACGATCACGTGGGTCATCTCGTTGACACGCGCACTCTCTTCACCTAAGTGGAGAAAAATTTAAATATTAGACTCAGCCTGATGGTGAGGGATGTGATCAATCCTAAGTTCCTCTGCCTGGGTGCACAGGCTGGTGTCAGCGTGGTTCTCTTCCAAGGGCCGGAGGTCCAAAGGCCATTTCCCAGGATTGAGCCTCGCCAGAAGTTCCTGGGGAGGACTGGCTGGGAAAGGGACGAGAAATCAGGCAGTCAGTAAACACAGAGAGGAAAATCATAAACATTTCAACACCTGGACGGAAACCCGAGGGTCCTAAGTGCATTGGACGAGGATGGCTTTTGCTGTGTTCCACCTCGGAGACCATCTGAGGCCAGGGGTCACGAATCCACCCTGAAGTCAGTGGACATAATCGCTGAGCGGGTAAATCTCGTGCCCAGCACCCTGTGAGACAGGTCTCCTTAAATCTCCTGGTGCTGTCTTTAATGCGCTTATCCCTCTTGGATGCCTGGGAATACGTTGCCCAGCTCAATTTTGACGGGAGAGAAACCTCCTTTTGAATGTGGCAGACTCCGTATTACGGACACACATCCCTGACCTCTTGACTCTGTGACAAATACATGCTTCCTTTTGGAAGCACCTTTCCAGGAAACAGTACACACAGGTCCCACAACCCTCACTCTTTAAGGCCGCTACAATGAGGTTTTGCAGCTAAATATTTAGGTAAGCAATCGCTGTTGTAGCCCGATGAGAGGAAAGTTGTAAAAGAACGTCATGTCACCACCAAGGACTTCCCCTCATAGTTCTTCACTATCACCTGTTCCCTGAAGCATCAAGGCCCTACATTCCTGAAAGGGAGAACGGTGCGGGGAAGCAGAATATGACAACCAAGTCTGCACCTATCTCAAACACTGCTTGTGCCACACTAATCAACACGTGTCCTTTAGGCAGTGTGCCCATCCTACACGTATTTTCACCCGAAGCCTTCAAGAGGTGAGGAGAGAAGAAAGAAGATAGGTTCTGAAAAGCGGCAGGATGTTCCTGTGTCAGGATGGAAAAAGATTTCCTTTTCCAGCATGCAAGCCTGAAGGTTGAATTGCATACAATTTGTAGGCCCGGTTTTGTTATGGGCAAAATTGCAGCAGTTATTCTCAACGTTTCTAATTGTGAAAACTAAGATGCTTTGGCCCTTCCCGCAACCTGTACGGACTCCAGCTCCTTGAGGGTTCTGAGGGAGATCGGTTACCATTATCAAGTCTGATATCGTCCAAACTACACCTGGAGACTTAGAAGAGGCCTTTCCCTGTGTGTGACATTGGATGTCAGAGCCCAGGAAGTAAGTCAATGGGGGCAGAGAAAGGGTAGGTTTTGGCCACAGAAATAGGAGCTGAGGATACCAGGGAAATACAAAGAAACCCCCACACTTAACCTGCCTCCATGCACGTCGCTTCGCAGTTCCCGAAGCTCAAGCCAGGGTCATGCAAAATTGAATGCATACGTTTCACATAACGCTCCTGTTTCTAGACTATCAAGCGAACAACAGCGGTTTAACGAGAAACACCCCTCAAGGCCAATGCGCCCAAAGTGAACACCCAGTGACGGACAGTGCCAGAAGTCCAGAGGGCGAATCCTGGCAGCCCCGGAGAAGAAAGCTACGAGGCCCTGAGGGTGAAGCTGAGGGGCAGAGTGCAGTATCAACTGAAGAAGGAGCTGTAAGTACATGGAGAAAGGAAGTTTTCGGTGTGGCCGAGCATGAACTAAACGAAGGATAGAAGGCCAAGGTGAAGTGGCACTGAGTAGAGACTTGGACCCCTGACATATCTCTTTCTACAGGACCTCCGTGATCAGCGTGTCAGAGTGTGCTCTTTCACCACATTTCAGGGAAAGCACAGCGTGGGGAAGACAGGGGTGGCCTGATCTTTGGAAACTTTACCCTAAGGAGACTTGCAGATAGGTAGGAGCACACAAAGTATGGATTGAAAGGCTCTGAGCATACGGAGAAGACAGCATGCATTTCCCTACGGCAAAGGGAAAAAAATATTCTCCTAGAAGGGATGTGGACCTTCTTGAGATGTGAGTGTTGAGTGCTACTCTGATTCTGGGTGCGTGTGTTGGGATTCGGCCCACACCCCAGGTGCCCGCTGCATGCAGAACAGCTGCGTCATGATTTTCTTCACGGGAACGGAGGTATGATCTGAGACGGGTCATTTGAAGGAATGCTCTTCGGCGTACCTTTGGGTGAGGGTCCTGGCAGAGCGACTGGCTGGTCCAGCTCATCAAGGGACACCTCTTGTTCCCGGACAGGATCGCAGAAGTTGAGTGTGGATGCGGACCCTGGTGAGTCCCGTGCATCGGGCACGTCCACGTGGATCATTGGAGTGGCTCGTGGACTGCCTTCACCTAGGAGGAGGAAAATTGAAATACACATTCGGCCCGATGGGGAGCGGTGTGATCCATCCTAACTCCCTGTGCCTCGTGTGCAGAGGCTGCTGACAGCATGGTTCTCCCGGAGCTTCAGGAAGGCCAAAGGCCACGCCCCAGATGGAGCCTCTGGAGAAGGACCTGGGGACGACCCGCTGAGAACAGGTGGGAAAAAGCAGGGATTCCACCAAGACAGAGAAAAGGCTACCTTCAATACTTGGATGCCTGGATGGAGATCAAAGTTCTCTCAGAGCACTGGACAAGGACGGCTGTGCCTGACTTCCAACTGGACGCTATCTGGGGCCCTCTGATATCTACCCTCCCGTCAGTGGACATAATCGCCTGGATGATTCTTGCGCAGCGCACGTTCCAGGACAGGTCTTTTTCAGGTACAGTGCTGCATGCACTGATGTACTCCACCCTCGTGGGTGCCTGCAAATATTGCGGCTGGCCTATCTTCCAAAGCAAAAGGAATCCCTTTTGAATGTGGTACACGTCACACGATGGAGACAGATCCTCGACCTCTGGATCCTGTGACAAATACATGCTTCCTCCTGGAATCTCTCCAGGGAAAATACACACGGCCCGTCAACCAGATTCCCTTGGCTTGCTGCCGTGAGGGGCTTCAGCTAAGTAGGTAAGTAAGGAATCGCCTTGGGGTACCAAGAAGGGTTACGTTTTCTTAAAATATATGTAGCAGCAAAGGGTCCTGAACTCACATTTCTTCACTATCACCTCTGCCCCGAGTGTCAAGGCCCCACGGATCTGAAGGCAACTGGCGTGGAGGCAAGCGGACTACGAAAATGAAAATCTGCAAATAACTCACACAGGCTCGTGCCACACTTTAAAGCAGGTCCTAAACGCAAGGTGCCCTTCCTACATGGATTTCCACCATCAGCCATCCAAAAGGTGAGGAAAGAAGAAAGCAGACAGCTTCTCAACACCTTGAAGAGGTCACTTGGTCAGCATGGAAAATGGTTGCATTTTCCACCATGTAAACTGAGGTGCAATTGCGTACAGTCCTGTGGACCTGATTCTGTGACGGGTCAAAATGCGGCAGGTATTCCCAATGTTTCTCAGGGTGAAAATTAAGAAGCTCTTAAGCTCCGACCAGGTGTACGCGCTGGGACGCAAGAGGATCCTGGTTGAGGATAGCTAACGTCACGTGGGGCAATCTGTAAACCACACGTGGAGACTTATCTGATCCTTTTCCGATACACGTGAATGACAGGAGAGGCCAGGGCGTCCCTGGGACCAGGCGCGGTGTACGCTTTTGCCTCGGAAGGATGAGGTGAGGAGACCGCGAAATGCACAGATACACAGCATTAAAATGCCTCATTCAATGTGGGTTCGCGTTGCCAAAGTCCAAAGCAGGGTGATTACAAATCAAAGACATGCTTTTAACTTAACGCTTAGGGATGAAGACTGTCAACTTAACAAGAGCAGTTCACTTAGAAACGCCCCTCAAGAGCCAACAATTCAAAATTAACAGCAGAGGTCGGACAGAGAGAGAACTGCACAGGGAGCAATCCTGGCACGGGAGAGGAAACAATGGCAAGATCAAAGCTACAAGTCCGGGAGGGAGGGTGAACATGCCTTGCAGCGTGCAGGCTCAATTCCAGAAGGAGGTGTGAAATGGAGGGAGAAAGAAAGCTTCCGGTGGCGCCGGGTATGAACTGAAAGAAGGTTCGCAGGTCAAGCTTACTTTGGAATGAGAATAGATTACATCCCATGTCACACCTCTTCAGTCAAGACCCACGTGGTAAATGCGTCTCAGTCATGCATACGTGTCATCCCTTCCTGCTCCGTCCCTAGATTCCCAGGGGATGCCACAATGGAGAAGAGTGGGGAGAGGTGAAATTAGGAAACCTTACCCTACGGTGACATGCAGACAGATAGACTGGTGTACACAAAACGACATAGTGATGGACACTGGGCATACAAAGAAGACAACACCTACTTTCCTAGAGGAGTTCAAACAAAGAAAACAGATTCCCCTAGAACGGTTTTGAGCCTTCTCAAGGCATAAGAGTTTGATTCTTAGCCTGATTCTGGGAGAGGGCTGGGATTCGGCCTAGGCCACAAATGCCTGCTGCATGCAGAGTAGCTGTGTCATGATTTTCCTGGTAGGAATAGAGGCGTGATCTGAGGCGGGTGTTTGGGGGGGGCATGTTGTAGTGCTTGCCTGCGGGTGGAGGTCCTGGCGGAGTAATCGAAAGGTCCGGCTCATCGAGGGACCCCTTCGGATCCTGGCTGCAATCGAGGAGACTGGGGGCGCATACGGTCTCCACTGCGTCCCTTGAATCGGTCACGATCACGTGGGTCATCTCGTTGACACGCGCACTCTCTTCACCTAAGTGGAGAAAAATTTAAATATTAGACTCAGCCTGATGGTGAGGGATGTGATCAATCCTAAGTTCCTCTGCCTGGGTGCACAGGCTGGTGTCAGCGTGGTTCTCTTCCAAGGGCCGGAGGTCCAAAGGCCATTTCCCAGGATTGAGCCTCGCCAGAAGTTCCTGGGGAGGACTGGCTGGGACAGGGACGAGAAATCAGGCAGTCAGTAAACACAGAGAGGAAAATCATAAACATTTCAACACCTGGACGGAAACCCGAGGGTCCTAAGTGCATTGGACGAGGATGGCTTTTGCTGTGTTCCACCTCAGAGACCATCTGAGGCCAGGGGTCACGAATCCACCCTGAAGTCAGTGGACATAATCGCTGAGCGGGTAAATCTCGTGCCCAGCACCCTGTGAGACAGGTCTCCTTAAATCTCCTGGTGCTGTCTTTAATGCGCTTATCCCTCTTGGATGCCTGGGAATACGTTGCCCAGCTCAATTTTGACGGGAGAGAAACCTCCTTTTGAATGTGGCAGACTCCGTATTACGGACACACATCCCTGACCTCTTGACTCTGTGACAAATACATGCTTCCTTTTGGAAGCACCTTTCCAGGAAACAGTACACACAGGTCCCACAACCCTCACTCTTTAAGGCCGCTGCAATGAGGTTTTGCAGCTAAATATTTAGGTAAGCAATCGCTGTTGTAGCCCGATGAGAGGAAAGTTGTAAAAGAACGTCATGTCACCACGAAGGACTTCCCCTCATAGTTCTTCACTATCACCTGTTCCCTGAAGCATCAAGGCCCTA
Source organism: Castor canadensis (assembly GCF_047511655.1). Classification (NCBI taxonomy): domain Eukaryota; kingdom Metazoa; phylum Chordata; class Mammalia; order Rodentia; family Castoridae; genus Castor; species Castor canadensis. Next base: position 60,823,650 of record NC_133394.1, read on the forward strand.
CATTCCTGAAAGGGAGAACGGTGCGGGGAAGCAGAATATGACAACCAAGTCTGCACCTATCTCAAACACTGCTTGTGCCACACTAATCAACACGTGTCCTTTAGGCAGTGTGCCCATCCTACACGTATTTTCACCCGAAGCCTTCAAGAGGTGAGGAGAGAAGAAAGAAGATAGGTTCTGAAAAGCGGCAGGATGTTCCTGTGTCAGGATGGAAAAAGATTTCCTTTTCCAGCATGCAGGCCTGAAGGTTGAATTGCATACAATTTGTAGGCCCGGTTTTGTTATGGGCAAAATTGCCGCAGTTATTCTCAACGTTTCTAAGTGTGAAAACTAAGATGCTTTGGCCCTTCCCGCAACCTGTACGGACTCCAGCTCCTTGAGGGTTCTGAGGGAGATCGGTTACCATTATCAAGTCTGATATCGTCCAAACTACACCTGGAGACTTAGAAGAGGCCTTTCCCTGTGTGTGACATTGGATGTCAGAGCCCAGGAAGTAAGTCAATGGGGGCAGAGAAAGGGTAGGTTTTGGCCACAGAAATAGGAGCTGAGGATACCAGGGAAATACAAAGAAACCCCCACACTTAACCTGCCTCCATGCACGTCGCTTCGCAGTTCCCGAAGCTCAAGCCAGGGTCATGCAAAATTGAATGCATACGTTTCACATAACGCTCCTGTTTCTAGACTATCAAGCGAACAACAGCGGTTTAACGAGAAACACCCCTCAAGGCCAATGCGCCCAAAGTGAACACCCAGTGACGGACAGTGCCAGAAGTCCAGAGGGCGAATCCTGGCAGCCCCGGAGAAGAAAGCTACGAGGCCCTGAGGGTGAAGCTGAGGGGCAGAGTGCAGTATCAACTGAAGAAGGAGCTGTAAGTACATGGAGAAAGGAAGTTTTCGGTGTGGCCGAGCATGAACTAAACGAAGGATAGAAGGCCAAGGTGAAGTGGCACTGAGTAGAGACTTGGACCCCTGACATATCTCTTTCTACAGGACCTCCGTGATCAGCGTGTCAGAGTGTGCTCTTTCACCACATTTCAGGGAAAGCACAGCGTGGGGAAGACAGGGGTGGCCTGATCTTTGGAAACTTTACCCTAAGGAGACTTGCAGATAGGTAGGAGCACACAAAGTATGGATTGAAAGGCTCTGAGCATACGGAGAAGACAGCATGCATTTCCCTACGGCAAAGGGAAAAAAATATTCTCCTAGAAGGGATGTGGACCTTCTTGAGATGTGAGTGTTGAGTGCTACTCTGATTCTGGGTGCGTGTGTTGGGATTCGGCCCACACCCCAGGTGCCCGCTGCATGCAGAACAGCTGCGTCATGATTTTCTTCACGGGAATGGAGGTATGATCTGAGACGGGTCATTTGAAGGAATGCTCTTTGGCGTACCTTTGGGTGAGGGTCCTGGCAGAGCGACTGGCTGGTCCAGCTCATCAAGGGACACCTCTTGTTCCCGGACAGGATCGCAGAAGTTGAGTGTGGATGCGGACCCTGGTGAGTCCCGTGCATCGGGCACGTCCACGTGGATCATTGGAGTGGCTCGTGGACTGCCTTCACCTAGGAGGAGGAAAATTGAAATACACATTCGGCCCGATGGGGAGCGGTGTGATCCATCCTAACTCCCTGTGCCTCGTGTGCAGAGGCTGCTGACAGCATGGTTCTCCCGGAGCTTCAGGAAGGCCAAAGGCCACGCCCCAGATGGAGCCTCTGGAGAAGGACCTGGGGACGACCCGCTGAGAACAGGTGGGAAAAAGCAGGGATTCCACCAAGACAGAGAAAAGGCTACCTTCAATACTTGGATGCCTGGATGGAGATCAAAGTTCTCTCAGAGCACTGGACAAGGACGGCTGTGCCTGACTTCCAACTGGACGCTATCTGGGGCCCTCTGATATCTACCCTCCCGTCAGTGGACATAATCGCCTGGATGATTCTTGCGCAGCGCACGTTCCAGGACAGGTCTTTTTCAGGTACAGTGCTGCATGCACTGATGTACTCCACCCTTGTGGGTGCCTGCAAATATTGCGGCTGGCCTATCTTCCAAAGCAAAAGGAATCCCTTTTGAATGTGGTACACGTCACACGATGGAGACAGATCCTCGACCTCTGGATCCTGTGACAAATACATGCTTCCTCCTGGAATCTCTCCAGGGAAAATACACACGGCCCGTCAACCAGATTCCCTTGGCTTGCTGCCGTGAGGGGCTTCAGCTAAGTAGGTAAGTAAGGAATCGCCTTGGGGTACCAAGAAGGGTTACGTTTTCTTAAAATATATGTAGCAGCAAAGGGTCCTGAACTCACATTTCTTCACTATCACCTCTGCCCCGAGTGTCAAGGCCCCACGGATCTGAAGGCAACTGGCGTGGAGGCAAGCGGACTACGAAAATGAAAATCTGCAAATAACTCACACAGGCTCGTGCCACACTTTAAAGCAGGTCCTAAACGCAAGGTGCCCTTCCTACATGGATTTCCACCATCAGCCATCCAAAAGGTGAGGAAAGAAGAAAGCAGACAGCTTCTCAACACCTTGAAGAGGTCACTCGGTCAGCATGGAAAATGGTTGCATTTTCCACCATGTAAACTGAGGTGCAATTGCGTACAGTCCTGTGGACCTGATTCTGTGACGGGTCAAAATGCGGCAGGTATTCCCAATGTTTCTCAGGGTGAAAATTAAGAAGCTCTTAAGCTCCGACCAGGTGTACGCGCTGGGACGCAAGAGGATCCTGGTTGAGGATAGCTAACGTCACGTGGGGCAATCTGTAAACCACACGTGGAGACTTATCTGATCCTTTTCCGATACACGTGAATGACAGGAGAGGCCAGGGCGTCCCTGGGACCAGGCGCGGTGTACGCTTTTGCCTCGGAAGGATGAGGTGAGGAGACCGCGAAATGCACAGATACACAGCATTAAAATGCCTCATTCAATGTGGGTTCGCGTTGCCAAAGTCCAAAGCAGGGTGATTACAAATCAAAGACATGCTTTTAACTTAACGCTTAGGGATGAAGACTGTCAACTTAACAAGAGCAGTTCACTTAGAAACGCCCCTCAAGAGCCAACAATTCAAAATTAACAGCAGAGGTCGGACAGAGAGAGAACTGCACAGGGAGCAATCCTGGCACGGGAGAGGAAACAATGGCAAGATCAAAGCTACAAGTCCGGGAGGGAGGGTGAACATGCCTTGCAGCGTGCAGGCTCAATTCCAGAAGGAGGTGTGAAATGGAGGGAGAAAGAAAGCTTCCGGTGGCGCCGGGTATGAACTGAAAGAAGGTTCGCAGGTCAAGCTTACTTTGGAATGAGAATAGATTACATCCCATGCCACACCTCTTCAGTCAAGACCCACGTGGTAAATGCGTCTCAGTCATGCATACGTGTCATCCCTTCCTGCTCCGTCCCTAGATTCCCAGGGGATGCCACAATGGAGAAGAGTGGGGAGAGGTGAAATTAGGAAACCTTACCCTACGGTGACATGCAGACAGATAGACTGGTGTACACAAAACGACATAGTGATGGACACTGGGCATACAAAGAAGACAACACCTACTTTCCTAGAGGAGTTCAAACAAAGAAAACAGATTCCCCTAGAACGATTTTGAGCCTTCTCAAGGCATAAGAGTTTGATTCTTAGCCTGATTCTGGGAGAGGGCTGGGATTCGGCCTAGGCCACAAATGCCTGCTGCATGCAGAGTAGCTGTGTCATGATTTTCCTGGTAGGAATAGAGGCGTGATCTGAGGCGGGTGTTTGGGGGGGGCATGTTGTAGTGCTTGCCTGCGGGTGGAGGTCCTGGCGGAGTAATCGAAAGGTCCGGCTCATCGAGGGACCCCTTCGGATCCTGGCTGCAATCGAGGAGACTGGGGGCGCATACGGTCTCCACTGCGTCCCTTGAATCGGTCACGATCACGTGGGTCATCTCGTTGACACGCGCACTCTCTTCACCTAAGTGGAGAAAAATTTAAATATTAGACTCAGCCTGATGGTGAGGGATGTGATCAATCCTAAGTTCCTCTGCCTGGGTGCACAGGCTGGTGTCAGCGTGGTTCTCTTCCAAGGGCCGGAGGTCCAAAGGCCATTTCCCAGGATTGAGCCTCGCCAGAAGTTCCTGGGGAGGACTGGCTGGGACAGGGACGAGAAATCAGGCAGTCAGTAAACACAGAGAGGAAAATCATAAACATTTCAACACCTGGACGGAAACCCGAGGGTCCTAAGTGCATTGGACGAGGATGGCTTTTGCTGTGTTCCACCTCGGAGACCATCTGAGGCCAGGGGTCACGAATCCACCCTGAAGTCAGTGGACATAATCGCTGAGCGGGTAAATCTCGTGCCCAGCACCCTGTGAGACAGGTCTCCTTAAATCTCCTGGTGCTGTCTTTAATGCGCTTATCCCTCTTGGATGCCTGGGAATACGTTGCCCAGCTCAATTTTGACGGGAGAGAAACCTCCTTTTGAATGTGGCAGACTCCGTATTACGGACACACATCCCTGACCTCTTGACTCTGTGACAAATACATGCTTCCTTTTGGAAGCACCTTTCCAGGAAACAGTACACACAGGTCCCACAACCCTCACTCTTTAAGGCCGCTGCAATGAGGTTTTGCAGCTAAATATTTAGGTAAGCAATCGCTGTTGTAGCCCGATGAGAGGAAAGTTGTAAAAGAACGTCATGTCACCACCAAGGACTTCCCCTCATAGTTCTTCACTATCACCTGTTCCCTGAAGCATCAAGGCCCTACATTCCTGAAAGGGAGAACGGTGCGGGGAAGCAGAATATGACAACCAAGTCTGCACCTATCTCAAACACTGCTTGTGCCACACTAATCAACACGTGTCCTTTAGGCAGTGTGCCCATCCTACACGTATTTTCACCCGAAGCCTTCAAGAGGTGAGGAGAGAAGAAAGAAGATAGGTTCTGAAAAGCGGCAGGATGTTCCTGTGTCAGGATGGAAAAAGATTTCCTTTTCCAGCATGCAAGCCTGAAGGTTGAATTGCATACAATTTGTAGGCCCGGTTTTGTTATGGGCAAAATTGCCGCAGTTATTCTCAACGTTTCTAAGTGTGAAAACTAAGATGCTTTGGCCCTTCCCGCAACCTGTACGGACTCCAGCTCCTTGAGGGTTCTGAGGGAGATCGGTTACCATTATCAAGTCTGATATCGTCCAAACTACACCTGGAGACTTAGAAGAGGCCTTTCCCTGTGTGTGACATTGGATGTCAGAGCCCAGGAAGTAAGTCAATGGGGGCAGAGAAAGGGTAGGTTTTGGCCACAGAAATAGGAGCTGAGGATACCAGGGAAATACAAAGAAACCCCCACACTTAACCTGCCTCCATGCACGTCGCTTCGCAGTTCCCGAAGCTCAAGCCAGGGTCATGCAAAATTGAATGCATACGTTTCACATAACGCTCCTGTTTCTAGACTATCAAGCGAACAACAGCGGTTTAACGAGAAACACCCCTCAAGGCCAATGCGCCCAAAGTGAACACCCAGTGACGGACAGTGCCAGAAGTCCAGAGGGCGAATCCTGGCAGCCCCGGAGAAGAAAGCTACGAGGCCCTGAGGGTGAAGCTGAGGGGCAGAGTGCAGTATCAACTGAAGAAGGAGCTGTAAGTACATGGAGAAAGGAAGTTTTCGGTGTGGCCGAGCATGAACTAAACGAAGGATAGAAGGCCAAGGTGAAGTGGCACTGAGTAGAGACTCGGACCCCTGACATATCTCTTTCTACAGGACCTCCGTGATCAGCGTGTCAGAGTGTGCTCTTTCACCACATTTCAGGGAAAGCACAGCGTGGGGAAGACAGGGGTGGCCTGATCTTTGGAAACTTTACCCTAAGGAGACTTGCAGATAGGTAGGAGCACACAAACTATGGATTGAAAGGCTCTGAGCATACGGAGAAGACAGCATGCATTTCCCTACGGCAAAGGGAAAAAAATATTCTCCTAGAAGGGATGTGGACCTTCTTGAGATGTGAGTGTTGAGTGCTACTCTGATTCTGGGTGCGTGTGTTGGGATTCGGCCCACACCCCAGGTGCCCGCTGCATGCAGAACAGCTGCGTCATGATTTTCTTCACGGGAACGGAGGTATGATCTGAGACGGGTCATTTGAAGGAATGCTCTACGGCGTACCTATGGGTGAGGGTCCTGGCAGAGCGACTGGCTGGTCCAGCTCATCAAGGGACACCTCTTGTTCCCGGACAGGATCGCAGAAGTTGAGTGTGGATGCGGACCCTGGTGAGTCCCGTGCATCGGGCACGTCCACGTGGATCATTGGAGTGGCTCGTGGACTGCCTTCATGTAGGAGGAGGAAAATTGAAATACACATTCGGCCCGATGGGGAGCGGTGTGATCCATCCTAACTCCCTGTGCCTCGTGTGCAGAGGCTGCTGACAGCATGGTTCTCCCGGAGCTTCAGGAAGGCCAAAGGCCACGCCCCAGATGGAGCCTCTGGAGAAGGACCTGGGGACGACCCGCTGAGAACAGGTGGGAAAAAGCAGGGATTCCACCAAGACAGAGAAAAGGCTAACTTCAATACTTGGATGCCTGGATGGAGATCAAAGATCTCTCGGAGCACTGGACAAGGACGGCTGTGCCTGACTTCCACCTGGACGCTATCTGGGGCCCTCTGATATCTACCCTCCCGTCAGAGGACATAATCGCCTGGATGATTCTTGCGCAGCGCACGTTCCAGGACAGGTCTTTTTCAGGTACAGTGCTGCGTGCACTGATGTACTCCACCCTCGTGGGTGCCTGCAAATATTGCGGCTGGCCTATCTTCCAAAGCAAAAGGAATCCCTTTTGAATGTGGTACACGTCACACGATGGAGACAGATCCTCGACCTCTGGATCCTGTGACAAATACATGCTTCCTCCTGGAATCTCTCCAGGGAAAATACACACGGCCCGTCAACCAGATTCCCTTGGCTTGCTGCCGTGAGGGGCTTCAGCTAAGTAGGTAAGTAAGGAATCGCCTTGGGGTACCAAGAAGGGTTACGTTTTCTTAAAATATATGTAGCAACCAAGGGTCCTGCACTCACATTTCTTCACTATCATCTCTGCCCCGAGTGTCAAGGCCCCACGGATCTGAAGGCAACTGGCGTGGAGGCAAGCGGACTACGAAAATGAAAATCTGCAAATAACTCACACAGGCTCGTGCCACACTTTAAAGCAGGTCCTAAACGCAAGGTGCCATTCCTACATGGATTTCCACCATCAGCCATCCAAAAGGTGAGGAAAGAAGAAAGCAGACAGCTTCTCAACACCTTGAAGAGGTCACTCGGTCAGCATGGAAAATGGTTGCATTTTCCACCATGTAAACTGAGGTGCAATTGCGTACAGTCCTGTGGACCTGATTCTGTGACGGGTCAAAATGCGGCAGGTATTCCCAATGTTTCTCAGGGTGAAAATTAAGAAGCTCTTAAGCTCCGACCAGGTGTACGCGCTGGGACGCAAGAGGATCCTGGTTGAGGATAGCTAACGTCACGTGGGGCAATCTGTAAACCACACGTGGAGACTTATCTGATCCTTTTCCGATACACGTGAATGACAGGAGAGGCCAGGGTGTCCCTGGGACCAGGCGCGGTGTATGCTTTTGCCTCGGAAGGATGAGGTGAGGAGACCGCGAAATGCACAGATACACAGCATTAAAATGCCTCATTCAATGTGGGTTCGCGTTGCCAAAGTCCAAAGCAGGGTGATTACAAATCAAAGACATGCTTTTAACTTAACGCTTAGGGATGAAGACTGTCAACTTAACAAGAGCAGTTCACTTAGAAACGCCCCTCAAGAGCCAACAATTCAAAATTAACAGCAGAGGTCGGACAGAGAGAGAACTGCACAGGGAGCAATCCTGGCACGGGAGAGGAAACAATGGCAAGATTAAAGCTACAAGTCCGGGAGGGAGGGTGAACATGCCTTGCAGCGTGCAGGCTCAATTCCAGAAGGAGGTGTGAAATGGAGGGAGAAAGAAAGCTTCCGGTGGCGCCGGGTATGAACTGAAAGAAGGTTCGCAGGTCAAGCTTACTTTGGAATGAGAATAGATTACATCCCATGCCACACCTCTTCAGTCAAGACCCACGTGGTAAATGCGTCTCAGTCATGCATACGTGTCATCCCTTCCTGCTCCGTCCCTAGATTCCCAGGGGATGCCACAATGGAGAAGAGTGGGGAGAGGTGAAATTAGGAAACCTTACCCTACGGTGACATGCAGACAGATAGACTGGTGTACACAAAACGACATAGTGATGGACACTGGGCATACAAAGAAGACAACACCTACTTTCCTAGAGGAGTTCAAACAAAGAAAACAGCTTCCCCTAGAACGGTTTTGAGCCTTCTCAAGGCATAAGAGTTTGATTCTTAGCCTGATTCTGGGAGAGGGCTGGGATTCGGCCTAGGCCACAAATGCCTGCTGCATGCAGAGTAGCTGTGTCATGATTTTCCTGGTAGGAATAGAGGCGTGATCTGAGGCGGGTGTTTGGGGGGGGCATGTTGTAGTGCTTGCCTGCGGGTGGAGGTCCTGGCGGAGTAATCGAAAGGTCCGGCTCATCGAGGGACCCCTTCGGATCCTGGCTGCAATCGAGGAGACTGGGGGCGCATACGGTCTCCACTGCGTCCCTTGAATCGGTCACGATCACGTGGGTCATCTCGTTGACACGCGCACTCTCTTCACCTAAGTGGAGAAAAATTTAAATATTAGACTCAGCCTGATGGTGAGGGATGTGATCAATCCTAAGTTCCTCTGCCTGGGTGCACAGGCTGGTGTCAGCGTGGTTCTCTTCCAAGGGCCGGAGGTCCAAAGGCCATTTCCCAGCATTGAGCCTCGCCAGAAGTTCCTGGGGAGGACTGGCTGGGACAGGGACGAGAAATCAGGCAGTCAGTAAACACAGAGAGGAAAATCATAAACATTTCAACACCTGGACGGAAACCCGAGGGTCCTAAGTGCATTGGACGAGGATGGCTTTTGCTGTGTTCCACCTCGGAGACCATCTGAGGCCAGGGGTCACGAATCCACCCTGAAGTCAGTGGACATAATCGCTGAGCGGGTAAATCTCGTGCCCAGCACCCTGTGAGACAGGTCTCCTTAAATCTCCTGGTGCTGTCTTTAATGCGCTTATCCCTCTTGGATGCCTGGGAATACGTTGCCCAGCTCAATTTTGACAGGAGAGAAACCTCCTTTTGAATGTGGCAGACTCCGTATTACGGACACACATCCCTGACCTCTTGACTCTGTGACAAATACATGCTTCCTTTTGGAAGCACCTTTCCAGGAAACAGTACACACAGGTCCCACAACCCTCACTCTTTAAGGCCGCTGCAATGAGGTTTTGCAGCTAAATATTTAGGTAAGCAATCGCTGTTGTAGCCCGATGAGAGGAAAGTTGTAAAAGAACGTCATGTCACCACCAAGGACTTCCCCTCATAGTTCTTCACTATCACCTGTTCCCTGAAGCATCAAGGCCCTACATTCCTGAAAGGGAGAACGGTGCGGGGAAGCAGAATATGACAACCAAGTCTGCACCTATCTCAAACACTGCTTGTGCCACACTAATCAACACGTGTCCTTTAGGCAGTGTGCCCATCCTACACGTATTTTCACCCGAAGCCTTCAAGAGGTGAGGAGAGAAGAAAGAAGATAGGTTCTGAAAAGCGGCAGGATGTTCCTGTGTCAGGATGGAAAAAGATTTCCTTTTCCAGCATGCAAGCCTGAAGGTTGAATTGCATACAATTTGTAGGCCCGGTTTTGTTATGGGCAAAATTGCCGCAGTTATTCTCAACGTTTCTAAGTGTGAAAACTAAGATGCTTTGGCCCTTCCCGCAACCTGTACGGACTCCAGCTCCTTGAGGGTTCTGAGGGAGATCGGTTACCATTATCAAGTCTGATATCGTCCAAACTACACCTGGAGACTTAGAAGAGGCCTTTCCCTGTGTGTGACATTGGATGTCAGAGCCCAGGAAGTAAGTCAATGGGGGCAGAGAAAGGGTAGGTTTTGGCCACAGAAATAGGAGCTGAGGATACCAGGGAAATACAAAGAAACCCCCACACTTAACCTGCCTCCATGCACGTCGCTTCGCAGTTCCCGAAGCTCAAGCCAGGGTCATGCAAAATTGAATGCATACGTTTCACATAACGCTCCTGTTTCTAGACTATCAAGCGAACAACAGCGGTTTAACGAGAAACACCCCTCAAGGCCAATGCGCCCAAAGTGAACACCCAGTGACGGACAGTGCCAGAAGTCCAGAGGGCGAATCCTGGCAGCCCCGGAGAAGAAAGCTACGAGGCCCTGAGGGTGAAGCTGAGGGGCAGAGTGCAGTATCAACTGAAGAAGGAGCTGTAAGTACATGGAGAAAGGAAGTTTTCGGTGTGGCCGAGCATGAACTAAACGAAGGATAGAAGGCCAAGGTGAAGTGGCACTGAGTAGAGACTCGGACCCCTGACATATCTCTTTCTACAGGACCTCCGTGATCAGCGTGTCAGAGTGTGCTCTTTCACCACATTTCAGGGAAAGCACAGCGTGGGGAAGACAGGGGTGGCCTGATCTTTGGAAACTTTACCCTAAGGAGACTTGCAGATAGGTAGGAGCACACAAAGTATGGATTGAAAGGCTCTGAGCATACGGAGAAGACAGCATGCATTTCCCTACGGCAAAGGGAAAAAAATATTCTCCTAGAAGGGATGTGGACCTTCTTGAGATGTGAGTGTTGAGTGCTACTCTGATTCTGGGTGCGTGTGTTGGGATTCGGCCCACACCCCAGGTGCCCGCTGCATGCAGAACAGCTGCGTCATGATTTTCTTCACGGGAACGGAGGTATGATCTGAGACGGGTCATTTGAAGGAATGCTCTACGGCGTACCTATGGGTGAGGGTCCTGGCAGAGCGACTGGCTGGTCCAGCTCATCAAGGGACACCTCTTGTTCCCGGACAGGATCGCAGAAGTTGAGTGTGGATGCGGACCCTGGTGAGTCCCGTGCATCGGGCACGTCCACGTGGATCATTGGAGTGGCTCGTGGACTGCCTTCACCTAGGAGGAGGAAAATTGAAATACACATTCGGCCCGATGGGGAGCGGTGTGATCCATCCTAACTCCCTGTGCCTCGTGTGCAGAGGCTGCTGACAGCATGGTTCTCCCGGAGCTTCAGGAAGGCCAAAGGCCACGCCCCAGATGGAGCCTCTGGAGAAGGACCTGGGGACGACCCGCTGAGAACAGGTGGGAAAAAGCAGGGATTCCACCAAGACAGAGAAAAGGCTAACTTCAATACTTGGATGCCTGGATGGAGATCAAAGATCTCTCGGAGCACTGGACAAGGACGGCTGTGCCTGACTTCCACCTGGACGCTATCTGGGGCCCTCTGATATCTACCCTCCCGTCAGTGGACATAATCGCCTGGATGATTCTTGCGCAGCGCACGTTCCAGGACAGGTCTTTTTCAGGTACAGTGCTGCGTGCACTGATGTACTCCACCCTCGTGGGTGCCTGCAAATATTGCGGCTGGCCTATCTTCCAAAGCAAAAGGAATCCCTTTTGAATGTGGTACACGTCACACGATGGAGACAGATCCTCGACCTCTGGATCCTGTGACAAATACATGCTTCCTCCTGGAATCTCTCCAGGGAAAATACACACGGCCCGTCAACCAGATTCCCTTGGCTTGCTGCCGTGAGGGGCTTCAGCTAAGTAGGTAAGTAAGGAATCGCCTTGGGGTACCAAGAAGGGTTACGTTTTCTTAAAATATATGTAGCAACCAAGGGTCCTGCACTCACATTTCTTCACTATCACCTCTGCCCCGAGTGTCAAGGCCCCACGGATCTGAAGGCAACTGGCGTGGAGGCAAGCGGACTACGAAAATGAAAATCTGCAAATAACTCACACAGGCTCGTGCCACACTTTAAAGCAGGTCCTAAACGCAAGGTGCCATTCCTACATGGATTTCCACCATCAGCCATCCAAAAGGTGAGGAAAGAAGAAAGCAGACAGCTTCTCAACACCTTGAAGAGGTCACTCGGTCAGCATGGAAAATGGTTGCATTTTCCACCATGTAAACTGAGGTGCAATTGCGTACAGTCCTGTGGACCTGATTCTGTGACGGGTCAAAATGCGGCAGGTATTCCCAATGTTTCTCAGGGTGAAAATTAAGAAGCTCTTAAGCTCCGACCAGGTGTACGCGCTGGGACGCAAGAGGATCCTGGTTGAGGATAGCTAACGTCACGTGGGGCAATCTGTAAACCACACGTGGAGACTTATCTGATCCTTTTCCGATACACGTGAATGACAGGAGAGGCCAGGGTGTCCCTGGGACCAGGCGCGGTGTACGCTTTTGCCTCGGAAGGATGAGGTGAGGAGACCGCGAAATGCACAGATACACAGCATTAAAATGCCTCATTCAATGTGGGTTCGCGTTGCCAAAGTCCAAAGCAGGGTGATTACAAATCAAAGACATGCTTTTAACTTAACACTTAGGGATGAAGACTGTCAACTTAACAAGAGCAGTTCACTTAGAAACGCCCCTCAAGAGCCAACAATTCAAAATTAACAGCAGAGGTCGGACAGAGAGAGAACTGCACAGGGAGCAATCCTGGCACGGGAGAGGAAACAATGGCAAGATTAAAGCTACAAGTCCGGGAGGGAGGGTGAACATGCCTTGCAGCGTGCAGGCTCAATTCCAGAAGGAGGTGTGAAATGGAGGGAGAAAGAAAGCTTCCGGTGGCGCCGGGTATGAACTGAAAGAAGGTTCGCAGGTCAAGCTTACTTTGGAATGAGAATAGATTACATCCCATGCCACACCTCTTCAGTCAAGACCCACGTGGTAAATGCGTCTCAGTCATGCATACGTGTCATCCCTTCCTGCTCCGTCCCTAGATTCCCAGGTGATGCCACAATGGAGAAGAGTGGGGAGAGGTGAAATTAGGAAAACTTACCCTACGGTGACATGCAGACAGATAGACTGGTGTACACAAAACGACATAGTGATGAACACTGGGCATACAAAGAAGACAACACCTACTTTCCTAGAGGAGTTCAAACAAAGAAAACAGCTTCCCCTAGAACGGTTTTGAGCCTTCTCAAGGCATAAGAGTTTGATTCTTAGCCTGATTCTGGGAGAGGGCTGGGATTCGGCCTAGGCCACAAATGCCTGCTGCATGCAGAGTAGCTGTGTCATGATTTTCCTGGTAGGAATAGAGGCGTGATCTGAGGCGGGTGTTTGGGGGGGGCATGTTGTAGTGCTTGCCTGCGGGTGGAGGTCCTGGCGGAGTAATCGAAAGGTCCGGCTCATCGAGGGACCCCTTCGGATCCTGGCTGCAATCGAGGAGACTGGGGGCGCATACTGTCTCCACTGCGTCCCTTGAATCGGTCACGATCACGTGGGTCATCTCGTTGACACGCGCACTCTCTTCACCTAAGTGGAGAAAAATTTAAATATTAGACTCAGCCTGATGGTGAGGGATGTGATCAATCCTAAGTTCCTCTGCCTGGGTGCACAGGCTGGTGTCAGCGTGGTTCTCTTCCAAGGGCCGGAGGTCCAAAGGCCATTTCCTAGCATTGAGCCTCGCCAGAAGTTCCTGGGGAGGACTGGCTGGGACAGGGACGAGAAATCAGGCAGTCAGTAAACATAGAGAGGAAAATCATAAACATTTCAACACCTGGACGGAAACCCGAGGGTCCTAAGTGCATTGGACGAGGATGGCTTTTGCTGTGTTCCACCTCGGAGACCATCTGAGGCCAGGGGTCACGAATCCACCCTGAAGTCAGTGGACATAATCGCTGAGCGGGTAAATCTCGTGCCCAGCACCCTGTGAGACAGGTCTCCTTAAATCTCCTGGTGCTGTCTTTAATGCGCTTATCCCTCTTGGATGCCTGGGAATACGTTGCCCAGCTCAATTTTGACAGGAGAGAAACCTCCTTTTGAATGTGGCAGACTCCGTATTACGGACACACATCCCTGACCTCTTGACTCTGTGACAAATACATGCTTCCTTTTGGAAGCACCTTTCCAGGAAACAGTACACACAGGTCCCACAACCCTCACTCTTTAAGGCCGCTGCAATGAGGTTTTGCAGCTAAATATTTAGGTAAGCAATCGCTGTTGTAGCCCGATGAGAGGAAAGTTGTAAAAGAACGTCATGTCACCACGAAGGACTTCCCCTCATAGTTCTTCACTATCACCTGTTCCCTGAAGCATCAAGGCCCTACATTCCTGAAAGGGAGAACGGTGCGGGGAAGCAGAATATGACAACCAAGTCTGCACCTATCTCAAACACTGCTTGTGCCACACTAATCAACACGTGTCCTTTAGGCAGTGTGCCCATCCTACACGTATTTTCACCCGAAGCCTTCAAGAGGTGAGGAGAGAAGAAAGAAGATAGGTTCTGAAAAGCGGCAGGATGTTCCTGTGTCAGGATGGAAAAAGATTTCCTTTTCCAGCATGCAAGCCTGAAGGTTGAATTGCATACAATTTGTAGGCCCGGTTTTGTTATGGGCAAAATTGCCGCAGTTATTCTCAACGTTTCTAAGTGTGAAAACTAAGATGCTTTGGCCCTTCCCGCAACCTGTACGGACTCCAGCTCCTTGAGGGTTCTGAGGGAGATCGGTTACCATTATCAAGTCTGATATCGTCCAAACTACACCTGGAGACTTAGAAGAGGCCTTTCCCTGTGTGTGACATTGGATGTCAGAGCCCAGGAAGTAAGTCAATGGGGGCAGAGAAAGGGTAGGTTTTGGCCACAGAAATAGGAGCTGAGGATACCAGGGAAATACAAAGAAACCCCCACACTTAACCTGCCTCCATGCACGTCGCTTCGCAGTTCCCGAAGCTCAAGCCAGGGTCATGCAAAATTGAATGCATACGTTTCACATAACGCTCCTGTTTCTAGACTATCAAGCGAACAACAGCGGTTTAACGAGAAACACCCCTCAAGGCCAATGCGCCCAAAGTGAACACCCAGTGACGGACAGTGCCAGAAGTCCAGAGGGCGAATCCTGGCAGCCCCGGAGAAGAAAGCTACGAGGCCCTGAGGGTGAAGCTGAGGGGCAGAGTGCAGTATCAACTGAAGAAGGAGCTGTAAGTACATGGAGAAAGGAAGTTTTCGGTGTGGCCGAGCATGAACTAAACGAAGGATAGAAGGCCAAGGTGAAGTGGCACTGAGTAGAGACTCGGACCCCTGACATATCTCTTTCTACAGGACCTCCGTGATCAGCGTGTCAGAGTGTGCTCTTTCACCACATTTCAGGGAAAGCACAGCGTGGGGAAGACAGGGGTGGCCTGATCTTTGGAAACTTTACCCTAAGGAGACTTGCAGATAGGTAGGAGCACACAAAGTATGGATTGAAAGGCTCTGAGCATACGGAGAAGACAGCATGCATTTCCCTACGGCAAAGGGAAAAAAATATTCTCCTAGAAGGGATGTGGACCTTCTTGAGATGTGAGTGTTGAGTGCTACTCTGATTCTGGGTGCGTGTGTTGGGATTCGGCCCACACCCCAGGTGCCCGCTGCATGCAGAACAGCTGCGTCATGATTTTCTTCACGGGAACGGAGGTATGATCTGAGACGGGTCATTTGAAGGAATGCTCTACGGCGTACCTATGGGTGAGGGTCCTGGCAGAGCGACTGGCTGGTCCAGCTCATCAAGGGACACCTCTTGTTCCCGGACAGGATCGCAGAAGTTGAGTGTGGATGCGGACCCTGGTGAGTCCCGTGCATCGGGCACGTCCACGTGGATCATTGGAGTGGCTCGTGGACTGCCTTCACCTAGGAGGAGGAAAATTGAAATACACATTCGGCCCGATGGGGAGCGGTGTGATCCATCCTAACTCCCTGTGCCTCGTGTGCAGAGGCTGCTGACAGCATGGTTCTCCCGGAGCTTCAGGAAGGCCAAAGGCCACGCCCCAGATGGAGCCTCTGGAGAAGGACCTGGGGACGACCCGCTGAGAACAGGTGGGAAAAAGCAGGGATTCCACCAAGACAGAGAAAAGGCTAACTTCAATACTTGGATGCCTGGATGGAGATCAAAGATCTCTCGGAGCACTGGACAAGGACGGCTGTGCCTGACTTCCACCTGGACGCTATCTGGGGCCCTCTGATATCTACCCTCCCGTCAGTGGACATAATCGCCTGGATGATTCTTGCGCAGCGCACGTTCCAGGACAGGTCTTTTTCAGGTACAGTGCTGCGTGCACTGATGTACTCCACCCTCGTGGGTGCCTGCAAATATTGCGGCTGGCCTATCTTCCAAAGCAAAAGGAATCCCTTTTGAATGTGGTACACGTCACACGATGGAGACAGATCCTCGACCTCTGGATCCTGTGACAAATACATGCTTCCTCCTGGAATCTCTCCAGGGAAAATACACACGGCCCGTCAACCAGATTCCCTTGGCTTGCTGCCGTGAGGGGCTTCAGCTAAGTAGGTAAGTAAGGAATCGCCTTGGGGTACCAAGAAGGGTTACGTTTTCTTAAAATATATGTAGCAACCAAGGGTCCTGCACTCACATTTCTTCACTATCACCTCTGCCCCGAGTGTCAAGGCCCCACGGATCTGAAGGCAACTGGCGTGGAGGCAAGCGGACTACGAAAATGAAAATCTGCAAATAACTCACACAGGCTCGTGCCACACTTTAAAGCAGGTCCTAAACGCAAGGTGCCATTCCTACATGGATTTCCACCATCAGCCATCCAAAAGGTGAGGAAAGAAGAAAGCAGACAGCTTCTCAACACCTTGAAGAGGTCACTCGGTCAGCATGGAAAATGGTTGCATTTTCCACCATGTAAACTGAGGTGCAATTGCGTACAGTCCTGTGGACCTGATTCTGTGACGGGTCAAAATGCGGCAGGTATTCCCAATGTTTCTCAGGGTGAAAATTAAGAAGCTCTTAAGCTCCGACCAGGTGTACGCGCTGGGACGCAAGAGGATCCTGGTTGAGGATAGCTAACGTCACGTGGGGCAATCTGTAAACCACACGTGGAGACTTATCTGATCCTTTTCCGATACACGTGAATGACAGGAGAGGCCAGGGTGTCCCTGGGACCAGGCGCGGTGTACGCTTTTGCCTCGGAAGGATGAGGTGAGGAGACCGCGAAATGCACAGATACACAGCATTAAAATGCCTCATTCAATGTGGGTTCGCGTTGCCAAAGTCCAAAGCAGGGTGATTACAAATCAAAGACATGCTTTTAACTTAACACTTAGGGATGAAGACTGTCAACTTAACAAGAGCAGTTCACTTAGAAACGCCCCTCAAGAGCCAACAATTCAAAATTAACAGCAGAGGTCGGACAGAGAGAGAACTGCACAGGGAGCAATCCTGGCACGGGAGAGGAAACAATGGCAAGATTAAAGCTACAAGTCCGGGAGGGAGGGTGAACATGCCTTGCAGCGTGCAGGCTCAATTCCAGAAGGAGGTGTGAAATGGAGGGAGAAAGAAAGCTTCCGGTGGCGCCGGGTATGAACTGAAAGAAGGTTCGCAGGTCAAGCTTACTTTGGAATGAGAATAGATTACATCCCATGCCACACCTCTTCAGTCAAGACCCACGTGGTAAATGCGTCTCAGTCATGCATACGTGTCATCCCTTCCTGCTCCGTCCCTAGATTCCCAGGTGATGCCACAATGGAGAAGAGTGGGGAGAGGTGAAATTAGGAAAACTTACCCTACGGTGACATGCAGACAGATAGACTGGTGTACACAAAACGACATAGTGATGAACACTGGGCATACAAAGAAGACAACACCTACTTTCCTAGAGGAGTTCAAACAAAGAAAACAGCTTCCCCTAGAACGGTTTTGAGCCTTCTCAAGGCATAAGAGTTTGATTCTTAGCCTGATTCTGGGAGAGG
The DNA here is from genome assembly GCF_047511655.1 of Castor canadensis. NCBI lineage: Eukaryota > Metazoa > Chordata > Mammalia > Rodentia > Castoridae > Castor > Castor canadensis. Next base: position 60,841,461 of record NC_133394.1, read on the forward strand.
GCTGGGATTCGGCCTAGGCCACAAATGCCTGCTGCATGCAGAGTAGCTGTGTCATGATTTTCCTGGTAGGAATAGAGGCGTGATCTGAGGCGGGTGTTTGGGGGGGGCATGTTGTAGTGCTTGCCTGCGGGTGGAGGTCCTGGCGGAGTAATCGAAAGGTCCGGCTCATCGAGGGACCCCTTCGGATCCTGGCTGCAATCGAGGAGACTGGGGGCGCATACTGTCTCCACTGCGTCCCTTGAATCGGTCACGATCACGTGGGTCATCTCGTTGACACGCGCACTCTCTTCACCTAAGTGGAGAAAAATTTAAATATTAGACTCAGCCTGATGGTGAGGGATGTGATCAATCCTAAGTTCCTCTGCCTGGGTGCACAGGCTGGTGTCAGCGTGGTTCTCTTCCAAGGGCCGGAGGTCCAAAGGCCATTTCCTAGCATTGAGCCTCGCCAGAAGTTCCTGGGGAGGACTGGCTGGGACAGGGACGAGAAATCAGGCAGTCAGTAAACATAGAGAGGAAAATCATAAACATTTCAACACCTGGACGGAAACCCGAGGGTCCTAAGTGCATTGGACGAGGATGGCTTTTGCTGTGTTCCACCTCGGAGACCATCTGAGGCCAGGGGTCACGAATCCACCCTGAAGTCAGTGGACATAATCGCTGAGCGGGTAAATCTCGTGCCCAGCACCCTGTGAGACAGGTCTCCTTAAATCTCCTGGTGCTGTCTTTAATGCGCTTATCCCTCTTGGATGCCTGGGAATACGTTGCCCAGCTCAATTTTGACAGGAGAGAAACCTCCTTTTGAATGTGGCAGACTCCGTATTACGGACACACATCCCTGACCTCTTGACTCTGTGACAAATACATGCTTCCTTTTGGAAGCACCTTTCCAGGAAACAGTACACACAGGTCCCACAACCCTCACTCTTTAAGGCCGCTGCAATGAGGTTTTGCAGCTAAATATTTAGGTAAGCAATCGCTGTTGTAGCCCGATGAGAGGAAAGTTGTAAAAGAACGTCATGTCACCACGAAGGACTTCCCCTCATAGTTCTTCACTATCACCTGTTCCCTGAAGCATCAAGGCCCTACATTCCTGAAAGGGAGAACGGTGCGGGGAAGCAGAATATGACAACCAAGTCTGCACCTATCTCAAACACTGCTTGTGCCACACTAATCAACACGTGTCCTTTAGGCAGTGTGCCCATCCTACACGTATTTTCACCCGAAGCCTTCAAGAGGTGAGGAGAGAAGAAAGAAGATAGGTTCTGAAAAGCGGCAGGATGTTCCTGTGTCAGGATGGAAAAAGATTTCCTTTTCCAGCATGCAAGCCTGAAGGTTGAATTGCATACAATTTGTAGGCCCGGTTTTGTTATGGGCAAAATTGCCGCAGTTATTCTCAACGTTTCTAAGTGTGAAAACTAAGATGCTTTGGCCCTTCCCGCAACCTGTACGGACTCCAGCTCCTTGAGGGTTCTGAGGGAGATCGGTTACCATTATCAAGTCTGATATCGTCCAAACTACACCTGGAGACTTAGAAGAGGCCTTTCCCTGTGTGTGACATTGGATGTCAGAGCCCAGGAAGTAAGTCAATGGGGGCAGAGAAAGGGTAGGTTTTGGCCACAGAAATAGGAGCTGAGGATACCAGGGAAATACAAAGAAACCCCCACACTTAACCTGCCTCCATGCACGTCGCTTCGCAGTTCCCGAAGCTCAAGCCAGGGTCATGCAAAATTGAATGCATACGTTTCACATAACGCTCCTGTTTCTAGACTATCAAGCGAACAACAGCGGTTTAACGAGAAACACCCCTCAAGGCCAATGCGCCCAAAGTGAACACCCAGTGACGGACAGTGCCAGAAGTCCAGAGGGCGAATCCTGGCAGCCCCGGAGAAGAAAGCTACGAGGCCCTGAGGGTGAAGCTGAGGGGCAGAGTGCAGTATCAACTGAAGAAGGAGCTGTAAGTACATGGAGAAAGGAAGTTTTCGGTGTGGCCGAGCATGAACTAAACGAAGGATAGAAGGCCAAGGTGAAGTGGCACTGAGTAGAGACTCGGACCCCTGACATATCTCTTTCTACAGGACCTCCGTGATCAGCGTGTCAGAGTGTGCTCTTTCACCACATTTCAGGGAAAGCACAGCGTGGGGAAGACAGGGGTGGCCTGATCTTTGGAAACTTTACCCTAAGGAGACTTGCAGATAGGTAGGAGCACACAAAGTATGGATTGAAAGGCTCTGAGCATACGGAGAAGACAGCATGCATTTCCCTACGGCAAAGGGAAAAAAATATTCTCCTAGAAGGGATGTGGACCTTCTTGAGATGTGAGTGTTGAGTGCTACTCTGATTCTGGGTGCGTGTGTTGGGATTCGGCCCACACCCCAGGTGCCCGCTGCATGCAGAACAGCTGCGTCATGATTTTCTTCACGGGAACGGAGGTATGATCTGAGACGGGTCATTTGAAGGAATGCTCTACGGCGTACCTATGGGTGAGGGTCCTGGCAGAGCGACTGGCTGGTCCAGCTCATCAAGGGACACCTCTTGTTCCCGGACAGGATCGCAGAAGTTGAGTGTGGATGCGGACCCTGGTGAGTCCCGTGCATCGGGCACGTCCACGTGGATCATTGGAGTGGCTCGTGGACTGCCTTCACCTAGGAGGAGGAAAATTGAAATACACATTCGGCCCGATGGGGAGCGGTGTGATCCATCCTAACTCCCTGTGCCTCGTGTGCAGAGGCTGCTGACAGCATGGTTCTCCCGGAGCTTCAGGAAGGCCAAAGGCCACGCCCCAGATGGAGCCTCTGGAGAAGGACCTGGGGACGACCCGCTGAGAACAGGTGGGAAAAAGCAGGGATTCCACCAAGACAGAGAAAAGGCTAACTTCAATACTTGGATGCCTGGATGGAGATCAAAGATCTCTCGGAGCACTGGACAAGGACGGCTGTGCCTGACTTCCACCTGGACGCTATCTGGGGCCCTCTGATATCTACCCTCCCGTCAGTGGACATAATCGCCTGGATGATTCTTGCGCAGCGCACGTTCCAGGACAGGTCTTTTTCAGGTACAGTGCTGCGTGCACTGATGTACTCCACCCTCGTGGGTGCCTGCAAATATTGCGGCTGGCCTATCTTCCAAAGCAAAAGGAATCCCTTTTGAATGTGGTACACGTCACACGATGGAGACAGATCCTCGACCTCTGGATCCTGTGACAAATACATGCTTCCTCCTGGAATCTCTCCAGGGAAAATACACACGGCCCGTCAACCAGATTCCCTTGGCTTGCTGCCGTGAGGGGCTTCAGCTAAGTAGGTAAGTAAGGAATCGCCTTGGGGTACCAAGAAGGGTTACGTTTTCTTAAAATATATGTAGCAACCAAGGGTCCTGCACTCACATTTCTTCACTATCACCTCTGCCGCGAGTGTCAAGGCCCCACGGATCTGAAGGCAACTGGCGTGGAGGCAAGCGGACTACGAAAATGAAAATCTGCAAATAACTCACACAGGCTCGTGCCACACTTTAAAGCAGGTCCTAAACGCAAGGTGCCATTCGTACATGGATTTCCACCATCAGCCATCCAAAAGGTGAGGAAAGAAGAAAGCAGACAGCTTCTCAACACCTTGAAGAGGTCACTCGGTCAGCATGGAAAATGGTTGCATTTTCCACCATGTAAACTGAGGTGCAATTGCGCACAGTCCTGTGGACCTGATTCTGTGACGGGTCAAAATGCGGCAGGTGTTCCCAATGTTTCTCAGGGTGAAAATTAAGAAGCTCTTAAGCTCCGACCAGGTGTACGCGCTGGGACGCAAGAGGATCCTGGTTGAGGATAGCTAACGTCACGTGGGGCAATCTGTAAACCAAACGTGGAGACTTATCTGATCCTTTTCCGATACACGTGAATGACGGGAGAGGCCAGGGTGTCCCTGGGACCAGGCGCGGTGTACGCTTTTGCCTCGGAAGGATGAGGTGAGGAGACCGCGAAATGCACAGATACACAGCATTAAAATGCCTCATTCAATGTGGGTTCGCGTTGCCAAAGTCCAAAGCAGGGTGATTACAAATCAAAGACATGCTTTTAACTTAACGCTTAGGGATGAAGACTGTCAACTTAACAAGAGCAGTTCACTTAGAAACGCCCCTCAAGAGCCAACAATTCAAAATTAACAGCAGAGGTCGGACAGAGAGAGAACTGCACAGGGAGCAATCCTGGCACGGGAGAGGAAACAATGGCAAGATTAAAGCTACAAGTCCGGGAGGGAGGGTGAACATGCCTTGCAGCGTGCAGGCTCAATTCCAGAAGGAGGTGTGAAATGGAGGGAGAAAGAAAGCTTCCGGTGGCGCCGGGTATGAACTGAAAGAAGGTTCGCAGGTCAAGCTTACTTTGGAATGAGAATAGATTACATCCCATGCCACACCTCTTCAGTCAAGACCCACGTGGTAAATGCGTCTCAGTCATGCATACGTGTCATCCCTTCCTGCTCCGTCCCTAGATTCCCAGGGGATGCCACAATGGAGAAGAGTGGGGAGAGGTGAAATTAGGAAACCTTACCCTACGGTGACATGCAGACAGATAGACTGGTGTACACAAAACGACATAGTGATGGACACTGGGCATACAAAGAAGACAACACCTACTTTCCTAGAGGAGTTCAAACAAAGAAAACAGCTTCCCCTAGAACGGTTTTGAGCCTTCTCAAGGCATAAGAGTTTGATTCTTAGCCTGATTCTGGGAGAGGGCTGGGATTCGGCCTAGGCCACAAATGCCTGCTGCATGCAGAGTAGCTGTGTGATGATTTTCCTGGTAGGAATAGAGGCGTGATCTGAGGCGGGTGTTTGGGGGGGGCATGTTGTAGTGCTTGCCTGCGGGTGGAGGTCCTGGCGGAGTAATCGAAAGGTCCGGCTCATCGAGGGACCCCTTCGGATCCTGGCTGCAATCGAGGAGACTGGGGGCGCATACGGTCTCCACTGCGTCCCTTGAATCGGTCACGATCACGTGGGTCATCTCGTTGACACGCGCACTCTCTTCACCTAAGTGGAGAAAAATTTAAATATTAGACTCAGCCTGATGGTGAGGGATGTGATCAATCCTAAGTTCCTCTGCCTGGGTGCACAGGCTGGTGTCAGCGTGGTTCTCTTCCAAGGGCCGGAGGTCCAAAGGCCATTTCCCAGCATTGAGCCTCGCCAGAAGTTCCTGGGGAGGACTGGCTGGGACAGGGACGAGAAATCAGGCAGTCAGTAAACACAGAGAGGAAAATCATAAACATTTCAACACCTGGACGGAAACCCGAGGGTCCTAAGTGCATTGGACGAGGATGGCTTTTGCTGTGTTCCACCTCGGAGACCATCTGAGGCCAGGGGTCACGAATCCACCCTGAAGTCAGTGGACATAATCGCTGAGCGGGTAAATCTCGTGCCCAGCACCCTGTGAGACAGGTCTCCTTAAATCTCCTGGTGCTGTCTTTAATGCGCTTATCCCTCTTGGATGCCTGGGAATACGTTGCCCAGCTCAATTTTGACAGGAGAGAAACCTCCTTTTGAATGTGGCAGACTCCGTATTACGGACACACATCCCTGACCTCTTGACTCTGTGACAAATACATGCTTCCTTTTGGAAGCACCTTTCCAGGAAACAGTACACACAGGTCCCACAACCCTCACTCTTTAAGGCCGCTGCAATGAGGTTTTGCAGCTAAATATTTAGGTAAGCAATCGCTGTTGTAGCCCGATGAGAGGAAAGTTGTAAAAGAACGTCATGTCACCACCAAGGACTTCCCCTCATAGTTCTTCACTATCACCTGTTCCCTGAAGCATCAAGGCCCTACATTCCTGAAAGGGAGAACGGTGCGGGGAAGCAGAATATGACAACCAAGTCTGCACCTATCTCAAACACTGCTTGTGCCACACTAATCAACACGTGTCCTTTAGGCAGTGTGCCCATCCTACACGTATTTTCACCCGAAGCCTTCAAGAGGTGAGGAGAGAAGAAAGAAGATAGGTTCTGAAAAGCGGCAGGATGTTCCTGTGTCAGGATGGAAAAAGATTTCCTTTTCCAGCATGCAAGCCTGAAGGTTGAATTGCATACAATTTGTAGGCCCGGTTTTGTTATGGGCAAAATTGCCGCAGTTATTCTCAACGTTTCTAAGTGTGAAAACTAAGATGCTTTGGCCCTTCCCGCAACCTGTACGGACTCCAGCTCCTTGAGGGTTCTGAGGGAGATCGGTTACCATTATCAAGTCTGATATCGTCCAAACTACACCTGGAGACTTAGAAGAGGCCTTTCCCTGTGTGTGACATTGGATGTCAGAGCCCAGGAAGTAAGTCAATGGGGGCAGAGAAAGGGTAGGTTTTGGCCACAGAAATAGGAGCTGAGGATACCAGGGAAATACAAAGAAACCCCCACACTTAACCTGCCTCCATGCACGTCGCTTCGCAGTTCCCGAAGCTCAAGCCAGGGTCATGCAAAATTGAATGCATACGTTTCACATAACGCTCCTGTTTCTAGACTATCAAGCGAACAACAGCGGTTTAACGAGAAACACCCCTCAAGGCCAATGCGCCCAAAGTGAACACCCAGTGACGGACAGTGCCAGAAGTCCAGAGGGCGAATCCTGGCAGCCCCGGAGAAGAAAGCTACGAGGCCCTGAGGGTGAAGCTGAGGGGCAGAGTGCAGTATCAACTGAAGAAGGAGCTGTAAGTACATGGAGAAAGGAAGTTTTCGGTGTGGCCGAGCATGAACTAAACGAAGGATAGAAGGCCAAGGTGAAGTGGCACTGAGTAGAGACTCGGACCCCTGACATATCTCTTTCTACAGGACCTCCGTGATCAGCGTGTCAGAGTGTGCTCTTTCACCACATTTCAGGGAAAGCACAGCGTGGGGAAGACAGGGGTGGCCTGATCTTTGGAAACTTTACCCTAAGGAGACTTGCAGATAGGTAGGAGCACACAAAGTATGGATTGAAAGGCTCTGAGCATACGGAGAAGACAGCATGCATTTCCCTACGGCAAAGGGAAAAAAATATTCTCCTAGAAGGGATGTGGACCTTCTTGAGATGTGAGTGTTGAGTGCTACTCTGATTCTGGGTGCGTGTGTTGGGATTCGGCCCACACCCCAGGTGCCCGCTGCATGCAGAACAGCTGCGTCATGATTTTCTTCACGGGAACGGAGGTATGATCTGAGACGGGTCATTTGAAGGAATGCTCTACGGCGTACCTATGGGTGAGGGTCCTGGCAGAGCGACTGGCTGGTCCAGCTCATCAAGGGACACCTCTTGTTCCCGGACAGGATCGCAGAAGTTGAGTGTGGATGCGGACCCTGGTGAGTCCCGTGCATCGGGCACGTCCACGTGGATCATTGGAGTGGCTCGTGGACTGCCTTCACCTAGGAGGAGGAAAATTGAAATACACATTCGGCCCGATGGGGAGCGGTGTGATCCATCCTAACTCCCTGTGCCTCGTGTGCAGAGGCTGCTGACAGCATGGTTCTCCCGGAGCTTCAGGAAGGCCAAAGGCCACGCCCCAGATGGAGCCTCTGGAGAAGGACCTGGGGACGACCCGCTGAGAACAGGTGGGAAAAAGCAGGGATTCCACCAAGACAGAGAAAAGGCTAACTTCAATACTTGGATGCCTGGATGGAGATCAAAGATCTCTCGGAGCACTGGACAAGGACGGCTGTGCCTGACTTCCACCTGGACGCTATCTGGGGCCCTCTGATATCTACCCTCCCGTCAGTGGACATAATCGCCTGGATGATTCTTGCGCAGCGCACGTTCCAGGACAGGTCTTTTTCAGGTACAGTGCTGCGTGCACTGATGTACTCCACCCTCGTGGGTGCCTGCAAATATTGCGGCTGGCCTATCTTCCAAAGCAAAAGGAATCCCTTTTGAATGTGGTACACGTCACACGATGGAGACAGATCCTCGACCTCTGGATCCTGTGACAAATACATGCTTCCTCCTGGAATCTCTCCAGGGAAAATACACACGGCCCGTCAACCAGATTCCCTTGGCTTGCTGCCGTGAGGGGCTTCAGCTAAGTAGGTAAGTAAGGAATCGCCTTGGGGTACCAAGAAGGGTTACGTTTTCTTAAAATATATGTAGCAACCAAGGGTCCTGCACTCACATTTCTTCACTATCACCTCTGCCCCGAGTGTCAAGGCCCCACGGATCTGAAGGCAACTGGCGTGGAGGCAAGCGGACTACGAAAATGAAAATCTGCAAATAACTCACACAGGCTCGTGCCACACTTTAAAGCAGGTCCTAAACGCAAGGTGCCATTCCTACATGGATTTCCACCATCAGCCATCCAAAAGGTGAGGAAAGAAGAAAGCAGACAGCTTCTCAACACCTTGAAGAGGTCACTCGGTCAGCATGGAAAATGGTTGCATTTTCCACCATGTAAACTGAGGTGCAATTGCGTACAGTCCTGTGGACCTGATTCTGTGACGGGTCAAAATGCGGCAGGTATTCCCAATGTTTCTCAGGGTGAAAATTAAGAAGCTCTTAAGCTCCGACCAGGTGTACGCGCTGGGACGCAAGAGGATCCTGGTTGAGGATAGCTAACGTCACGTGGGGCAATCTGTAAACCACACGTGGAGACTTATCTGATCCTTTTCCGATACACGTGAATGACAGGAGAGGCCAGGGCGTCCCTGGGACCAGGCGCGGTGTACGCTTTTGCCTCGGAAGGATGAGGTGAGGAGACCGCGAAATGCACAGATACACAGCATTAAAATGCCTCATTCAATGTGGGTTCGCGTTGCCAAAGTCCAAAGCAGGGTGATTACAAATCAAAGACATGCTTTTAACTTAACGCTTAGGGATGAAGACTGTCAACTTAACAAGAGCAGTTCACTTAGAAACGCCCCTCAAGAGCCAACAATTCAAAATTAACAGCAGAGGTCGGACAGAGAGAGAACTGCACAGGGAGCAATCCTGGCACGGGAGAGGAAACAATGGCAAGATCAAAGCTACAAGTCCGGGAGGGAGGGTGAACATGCCTTGCAGCGTGCAGGCTCAATTCCAGAAGGAGGTGTGAAATGGAGGGAGAAAGAAAGCTTCCGGTGGCGCCGGGTATGAACTGAAAGAAGGTTCGCAGGTCAAGCTTACTTTGGAATGAGAATAGATTACATCCCATGCCACACCTCTTCAGTCAAGACCCACGTGGTAAATGCGTCTCAGTCATGCATACGTGTCATCCCTTCCTGCTCCGTCCCTAGATTCCCAGGGGATGCCACAATGGAGAAGAGTGGGGAGAGGTGAAATTAGGAAACCTTACCCTACGGTGACATGCAGACAGATAGACTGGTGTACACAAAACGACATAGTGATGGACACTGGGCATACAAAGAATACAACACCTACTTTCCTAGAGGAGTTCAAACAAAGAAAACAGATTCCCCTAGAACGATTTTGAGCCTTCTCAAGGCATAAGAGTTTGATTCTTAGCCTGATTCTGGGAGAGGGCTGGGATTCGGCCTAGGCCACAAATGCCTGCTGCATGCAGAGTAGCTGTGTCATGATTTTCCTGGTAGGAATAGAGGCGTGATCTGAGGCGGGTGTTTGGGGGGGGCATGTTGTAGTGCTTGCCTGCGGGTGGAGGTCCTGGCGGAGTAATCGAAAGGTCCGGCTCATCGAGGGACCCCTTCGGATCCTGGCTGCAATCGAGGAGACTGGGGGCGCATACGGTCTCCACTGCGTCCCTTGAATCGGTCACGATCACGTGGGTCATCTCGTTGACACGCGCACTCTCTTCACCTAAGTGGAGAAAAATTTAAATATTAGACTCAGCCTGATGGTGAGGGATGTGATCAATCCTAAGTTCCTCTGCCTGGGTGCACAGGCTGGTGTCAGCGTGGTTCTCTTCCAAGGGCCGGAGGTCCAAAGGCCATTTCCCAGGATTGAGCCTCGCCAGAAGTTCCTGGGGAGGACTGGCTGGGACAGGGACGAGAAATCAGGCAGTCAGTAAACACAGAGAGGAAAATCATAAACATTTCAACACCTGGACGGAAACCCGAGGGTCCTAAGTGCATTGGACGAGGATGGCTTTTGCTGTGTTCCACCTCGGAGACCATCTGAGGCCAGGGGTCACGAATCCACCCTGAAGTCAGTGGACATAATCGCTGAGCGGGTAAATCTCGTGCCCAGCACCCTGTGAGACAGGTCTCCTTAAATCTCCTGGTGCTGTCTTTAATGCGCTTATCCCTCTTGGATGCCTGGGAATACGTTGCCCAGCTCAATTTTGACGGGAGAGAAACCTCCTTTTGAATGTGGCAGACTCCGTATTATGGACACACATCCCTGACCTCTTGACTCTGTGACAAATACATGCTTCCTTTTGGAAGCACCTTTCCAGGAAACAGTACACACAGGTCCCACAACCCTCACTCTTTAAGGCCGCTGCAATGAGGTTTTGCAGCTAAATATTTAGGTAAGCAATCGCTGTTGTAGCCCGATGAGAGGAAAGTTGTAAAAGAACGTCATGTCACCACGAAGGACTTCCCCTCATAGTTCTTCACTATCACCTGTTCCCTGAAGCATCAAGGCCCTACATTCCTGAAAGGGAGAACGGTGCGGGGAAGCAGAATATGACAACCAAGTCTGCACCTATCTCAAACACTGCTTGTGCCACACTAATCAACACGTGTCCTTTAGGCAGTGTGCCCATCCTACACGTATTTTCACCCGAAGCCTTCAAGAGGTGAGGAGAGAAGAAAGAAGATAGGTTCTGAAAAGCGGCAGGATGTTCCTGTGTCAGGATGGAAAAAGATTTCCTTTTCCAGCATGCAAGCCTGAAGGTTGAATTGCATACAATTTGTAGGCCCGGTTTTGTTATGGGCAAAATTGCCGCAGTTATTCTCAACGTTTCTAAGTGTGAAAACTAAGATGCTTTGGCCCTTCCCGCAACCTGTACGGACTCCAGCTCCTTGAGGGTTCTGAGGGAGATCGGTTACCATTATCAAGTCTGATATCGTCCAAACTACACCTGGAGACTTAGAAGAGGCCTTTCCCTGTGTGTGACATTGGATGTCAGAGCCCAGGAAGTAAGTCAATGGGGGCAGAGAAAGGGTAGGTTTTGGCCACAGAAATAGGAGCTGAGGATACCAGGGAAATACAAAGAAACCCCCACACTTAACCTGCCTCCATGCACGTCGCTTCGCAGTTCCCGAAGCTCAAGCCAGGGTCATGCAAAATTGAATGCATACGTTTCACATAACGCTCCTGTTTCTAGACTATCAAGCGAACAACAGCGGTTTAACGAGAAACACCCCTCAAGGCCAATGCGCCCAAAGTGAACACCCAGTGACGGACAGTGCCAGAAGTCCAGAGGGCGAATCCTGGCAGCCCCGGAGAAGAAAGCTACGAGGCCCTGAGGGTGAAGCTGAGGGGCAGAGTGCAGTATCAACTGAAGAAGGAGCTGTAAGTACATGGAGAAAGGAAGTTTTCGGTGTGGCCGAGCATGAACTAAACGAAGGATAGAAGGCCAAGGTGAAGTGGCACTGAGTAGAGACTCGGACCCCTGACATATCTCTTTCTACAGGACCTCCGTGATCAGCGTGTCAGAGTGTGCTCTTTCACCACATTTCAGGGAAAGCACAGCGTGGGGAAGACAGGGGTGGCCTGATCTTTGGAAACTTTACCCTAAGGAGACTTGCAGATAGGTAGGAGCACACAAACTATGGATTGAAAGGCTCTGAGCATACGGAGAAGACAGCATGCATTTCCCTACGGCAAAGGGAAAAAAATATTCTCCTAGAAGGGATGTGGACCTTCTTGAGATGTGAGTGTTGAGTGCTACTCTGATTCTGGGTGCGTGTGTTGGGATTCGGCCCACACCCCAGGTGCCCGCTGCATGCAGAACAGCTGCGTCATGATTTTCTTCACGGGAACGGAGGTATGATCTGAGACGGGTCATTTGAAGGAATGCTCTACGGCGTACCTATGGGTGAGGGTCCTGGCAGAGCGACTGGCTGGTCCAGCTCATCAAGGGACACCTCTTGTTCCCGGACAGGATCGCAGAAGTTGAGTGTGGATGCGGACCCTGGTGAGTCCCGTGCATCGGGCACGTCCACGTGGATCATTGGAGTGGCTCGTGGACTGCCTTCATGTAGGAGGAGGAAAATTGAAATACACATTCGGCCCGATGGGGAGCGGTGTGATCCATCCTAACTCCCTGTGCCTCGTGTGCAGAGGCTGCTGACAGCATGGTTCTCCCGGAGCTTCAGGAAGGCCAAAGGCCACGCCCCAGATGGAGCCTCTGGAGAAGGACCTGGGGACGACCCGCTGAGAACAGGTGGGAAAAAGCAGGGATTCCACCAAGACAGAGAAAAGGCTAACTTCAATACTTGGATGCCTGGATGGAGATCAAAGATCTCTCGGAGCACTGGACAAGGACGGCTGTGCCTGACTTCCACCTGGACGCTATCTGGGGCCCTCTGATATCTACCCTCCCGTCAGAGGACATAATCGCCTGGATGATTCTTGCGCAGCGCACGTTCCAGGACAGGTCTTTTTCAGGTACAGTGCTGCGTGCACTGATGTACTCCACCCTCGTGGGTGCCTGCAAATATTGCGGCTGGCCTATCTTCCAAAGCAAAAGGAATCCCTTTTGAATGTGGTACACGTCACACGATGGAGACAGATCCTCGACCTCTGGATCCTGTGACAAATACATGCTTCCTCCTGGAATCTCTCCAGGGAAAATACACACGGCCCGTCAACCAGATTCCCTTGGCTTGCTGCCGTGAGGGGCTTCAGCTAAGTAGGTAAGTAAGGAATCGCCTTGGGGTACCAAGAAGGGTTACGTTTTCTTAAAATATATGTAGCAACCAAGGGTCCTGCACTCACATTTCTTCACTATCATCTCTGCCCCGAGTGTCAAGGCCCCACGGATCTGAAGGCAACTGGCGTGGAGGCAAGCGGACTACGAAAATGAAAATCTGCAAATAACTCACACAGGCTCGTGCCACACTTTAAAGCAGGTCCTAAACGCAAGGTGCCATTCCTACATGGATTTCCACCATCAGCCATCCAAAAGGTGAGGAAAGAAGAAAGCAGACAGCTTCTCAACACCTTGAAGAGGTCACTCGGTCAGCATGGAAAATGGTTGCATTTTCCACCATGTAAACTGAGGTGCAATTGCGTACAGTCCTGTGGACCTGATTCTGTGACGGGTCAAAATGCGGCAGGTATTCCCAATGTTTCTCAGGGTGAAAATTAAGAAGCTCTTAAGCTCCGACCAGGTGTACGCGCTGGGACGCAAGAGGATCCTGGTTGAGGATAGCTAACGTCACGTGGGGCAATCTGTAAACCACACGTGGAGACTTATCTGATCCTTTTCCGATACACGTGAATGACAGGAGAGGCCAGGGTGTCCCTGGGACCAGGCGCGGTGTACGCTTTTGCCTCGGAAGGATGAGGTGAGGAGACCGCGAAATGCACAGATACACAGCATTAAAATGCCTCATTCAATGTGGGTTCGCGTTGCCAAAGTCCAAAGCAGGGTGATTACAAATCAAAGACATGCTTTTAACTTAACGCTTAGGGATGAAGACTGTCAACTTAACAAGAGCAGTTCACTTAGAAACGCCCCTCAAGAGCCAACAATTCAAAATTAACAGCAGAGGTCGGACAGAGAGAGAACTGCACAGGGAGCAATCCTGGCACGGGAGAGGAAACAATGGCAAGAT